>NW_012308715.1:0-2531 GCF_000151885.1 Dipodomys ordii | reverse complement strand
GCTGTGTCCCGCTGTGTCCCAATGTGTCCTCGATCTGTTTCCCGCTGTGTGCCGCTGTGTCCATCCTGTGTCCCCCGCTGTGTCCCGCTGTGTCCCGCTCTGTCCCCCGCTATGTCCTGCTGTGTCCCCCGCTGTTTCCCGCTCTATCCTTGCTGTGTCCCCCACTGTGTGCCGCTGTGTCCTCGCTGTGTCCCCCGCTGTGTCCCGCTGTGTCCTTTTGTGTCACGCTGTTTTCCCGCTGTGTCCCTGCTGTGTCCCTCTGTGTACCCCGCTGTGTCCAGTTTTGTCTCCGCTGTGTCTCGCTGTGTCCCACGCTCTGTCCCACACTGTGTCCCTCCTTGTCCCGCGCTGTGTCCCGCTGTGTCCCCCGCTGTGTCCCGCTGTGTCACCCCCTGAGTCCCCGCTGTGTCACCGCTGTGTCCCGCTGTTTCCTCGCTGTGTCCCCTGCTGTCACCCTCTCTGTCCCCTGCTGTGTCTCACGCTTTTTCCCCGCTGTGTCCCACTGTGTCCCGCTGTGTCCGGCTGTGCCCCCACTGTGTGCCGTTGAGTCCACAGCTGTATACCACACTGTGTAACGCTGTGTCCCCGTTGTATCGACGCTGTGTCCCCCTGTGTCCCGCTGTGTCCTCGCTGTGTTCCCAGCTGTGTCCCGCTGTGTCCCCCGCTGTGTCCCCCGCTGTGTCCTCGCTGTGTCCCCTGCTGTGTCCCGCTGTGTCCTCACTGGGTCCCCAACTGTGTCCCGCTTTGTCCCCCGCTGTGTCCCGCTGTGTCCCACTGTGTCCCCGCTGTGTGCCTGCTGTGTAGCGCTGTGCCCCCCGCTTTGTCCCGCTGTGTCCCCGCTGTGTCCCGCTGTGTCCCGCTGTGTCCCCGCTGTGTCCCGCTGTGTCCCGCTGTGTCCCGGCTGTGTGCCCGCTGTGTCCTGCTGTGTACCCCGCTGTGTCCAGCTGTGTCACCGCAGTGTCTCGCTGTGGCCACTCTCTGTCTCCGCTGTCCCCGCTGTGTCCCCCGCTGTGTCCCGCTGTGTCCCGCTGTGTCCCCCGCTTTGTCCTGCTGTGTCCCCCGCTTTGTCCTGCTGTGTCCCGCAGTGTTTCCGCTGTGTCCCGCTGTGTCACACTGTGTCCCGTGGTGTCCCACTTTGTCCCACGCTGTGTCCCCCGCTGAGTCCCCTCTGTGTCGCCGCTGTGTCCCCCTGTGTCCTCGCTGTGTCCCCCGCTGTCTCCCGCTTTGACTCCCGCTGTGTTCCGCTGTGTCCCGCTGTGTCCCCGCTGTGTCCCCAGCTGTGTCCCGCTGTGTCCCGCTGTGTACCCCCTGTGTGCTGCTATGTTCCCGCACTGTCCCCGCTGTGTCCCGCTGTGTCCCGCTGTGTCCTCGCTGTGTCCCCAGCTGTGTACCCCACTGTGTCCCGCTGTGTCCCTGCTGTATCGACGCTGGGTCCCGCTGGGTCCCGCTGTGTCCTCCCTTTGTCCCCCGCTGTGTCCCGCTGTGTCCGGCACTGTGTCCCGCTGTGTCTACTGCTGTGTCCCCGCTGTGTCCCGCTGTGTCCATCTGGGTCCCTGCTCTATCCACGCTGGGTCCCGCTGGGTCCTGCTCTGTCATCCCTGTGTCCCCTGCTGTGTCCCGCTCTGTCCCCCGCTGTGTCTCTGCTGTGTCCCCGCTGTGTCCCACTTTGTCCCGCTGTGTACTGCTGTGTCCCCCGCTGAATCCCGCTGTGTCCCAATGTGTCCTGGCTCTGTCCCCCGCTGTGTCCCGCTGTGTCCTCCCTGTGTCCCCCGCTGTGTCCCGCTGTGTCCCGCTGTGTCCCCCGCTGTGTTCCCCGCTGTGTCCCGCTGTGTCCCGCTGTGTCCCCCGCTGTGTCCCTGCTGTGTCCCCTCTGTGTCCTGCTGTATACTGCTGTGTCCCCCGCTGAGTCCCGCTGTGTCCCCGCTGTGTCCCGCTGTGTTCCCCATGTGTCCCCCGCTGTATCCCACCGTGTCCCACTGTGTCCCCCACTGTTTCCCCCACTGTGTCCGGCTGTGTCCCCCGCTGTGTGCTGCTGTGTCCTGCTATGTCCCAGCTTTGTCCTGCTGTGTCCCCGCAGTGTCCCCGCTGTGTCCCGCTGTGTCACACTGTGTCCCGTGGTGTCCCACTTTGTCCCCCGCTGTTTCCCTCGCTGTGTCCTCCGCTGAGTCCCCTCTGTATCGACGCTGTGTCCCGCTGTGTCCTCGCTGTGTTCCCCGCTGTGTCCCGCTGAGTCCCCTGCTGTGTCCCCCGCTGTGTCCTCGCTGTGTCCCCCCACTGTGTCCCGCTGTGTCCTCACTAGGGACCCCCACTGTGTCCCGCTGTGTCCCCCACTGTGTTCCGCTGTGTCCAACTCTTTCCCGCTCTGACCACACAGAGTACCGCTGAGAACACTGTGTCCCCGCTGTGTGGCCAGCTGAGACCCGCTGTGAATTCCTAAGGTGTCCAACTGTTGTACCAAGGTGGTCCCCGTGTGACCATAACTTGGTAATCAATATGTCCCCTCATTTGATAAAATAAATAAAAAAAAATAA
>NW_012308714.1:0-2531 GCF_000151885.1 Dipodomys ordii | reverse complement strand
CCCGCTTTGTCCTCGCTGTGTCCCAAGCTGTGTTCCGCTGTGTCCCCCGCTGTGTCCCGCTGTGTCCCGCTGTGTCCCTGCTGTGTCCCACTGTGTCCCCCGCTGTGTCCCGCTGTGTCCCTGCTGTGACCCGTTCTGTCCCCGCTGTATTGACGCTGTGTCCCGGTGTGTCCCTCTGTGTCCGCGCTGTGTTCCCGGCTGTGTCCCGCTGTGTACCCCTCTGTGTCCCCCGCTGTGTCCCGCAGTGTCCCCGGCTGTGACCCGCTGTGTTCCGCTGTGTCCCCCGCTGTGTCCCCACTGTGTGCCCCCGGTGTCCCGCTGTGTCCCCTCTCTGTCCCCAGCTGTCCATCGCTGTTTCCCCCGCTGTGTCCCACTGTGTCCCGCTGTGTCGCCCGTTTTGCCCCGATGTGCCCCTGCAGTGTCCCCGCTGTATCCCACTGTGTCACACTGTGTCCCGTGTTGTCCTGCTTTGGCCCCCGCTGTGACCTCGCTGTGTTTCTCTCTGTGTCCCGCTGTGTACCCTTGTGTGTCCTCCGCTGTGTCCCGCTGTGTACCCCGCTGTGTCCAGCTGTGTCCTCGCTGTGTCCCCCGCTGTCTCCTGCTTTGTCCCACGCTGTGTCCCGCTGTGACCCGCTGTGTCCTCGCTGTGTCCCCCGCTGTGTCCCGTTGTGTCCCGCTGTATCCCCGCTGTGTCCCGCTGTGTCCCGTTGTGTCCCGCTGTGTCCTTGCTGTGTCCCACGCTGTGTCCCGCTGTGTCCACTGCTGTGTCCCGCTGTGTTCCCGGTGTGTCCCCCTGTGTCCCGCACTGTGTCCCGCTGTGTCCCGCTGTGTCCTTGCTGTGACCCTCACTGTGCCCACTGTATCGACGCTTTGTCCCGCTGTGTCCCGCTGTGTCCGCGCTGTGTTCCCTGCTGTGTCCCGCTGTGAACCCCTCTGTGTCCCCTGCTGTGTCCCGCTGTGTCCCCCGCTGTGTCCCTGCTGTCTCCCCACTGTGTCACACTGTGTCCTGCTGTGTACTGCTGTGTCTCCCGCTGAGTTCCTCTGTGTCCCGCTGTGGCCCAATGTGTCCTCGCTGTGTCAGCTCTGTCCTGCTCTGTCCCCACTGTGTCCCGCAGTGTCCCGCTGTGTCCCCACTGTGTGCCCGCTGTGTCCCTTTGTGTACCCCGCTGTGTCCAGCTGTGTCCCTGCTGTGTCCCGCTGTGTCCCCTCTCTGTCCCCCGCTGTGTCCCCCGCTGTGTCCCGCTGTGTCCCGCTGTGTCCCGCTGTGTCACACTGTGTCCCGTGTTGTCCCGCTTTGTCCCCCGCTGTGACCTCGTTGTGTTTCCCGCTGTGTCCCGCTGTGTACCACTCTGTGACCCCGCTGTGTCCCGCTCGGTATTCCGCTGTGTCCCTCTATGTTTGGGCAGTGTCCCCGCTGTGTCCCGCTGTGTCCTTGCTGTGTCCACTGCTGTGTCCCGTTGTGTCCCCAGCTGTGTTCCCCGTTGTGTCCCGCTGAGTCCCCCGCTGTGTCCGCCGCTGTGTCCCTGCTGTGTCCCTGGTGTGTCCCCGCTGTGTCCCGCTGTGTCCCGCTTTGTCCTCGCTGTGTCCCAAGCTGTGTTCCGCTGTGTCCCCCGCTGTGTCCCGCTCTGTCCCTGCTGTGTCCCACTGTGTACCCCGCTGTGTCCCGCTGTGTCCCTGCTGTGACCCGCTCTGTCCCCGCTGTATTGACGCTGTGTCCGGGTGTGTCCCACTGTGTCCGCGCTGAGTTCCCGGCTGTGTCCCGCTGTGTACCCCTCTGTGTCCCCCGCTGTGTCCCGCAGTGTCCCCGGCTGTGACCCGCTGTGTTCCGCTGTGTCCCCCGCTGTGTCCCCACTGTGTGCCCCCGGTGTCCCGCTGTGTCCCCTCTCTGTCCCCAGCTGTCCCCCGCTGTTTCCCCCGCTGTGTCCCACTGTGTCCCGCTGTGTCGCCCGTTTTGCCCCGCTGTGCCCCTGCAGTGTCCCCGCTGTGTCCCACTGTGTCACACTGTGTCCCGTGACCCCCGCTGTGACCTCGCTGTGTTTCTCTCTGTGTCCCGCTGTGTACCCTTCTGTGTCCTCCGCTGTGTCCCGCTGTGTACCCCGCTGTGTCCAGCTGTGTCCTCGCTGTTTCCCCCGCTGTCTCCTGCTTTGTCCCACGCTGTGTCCCGCTGTGACCCGCTGTGTCCTCTCTGTGTCCCCCGCTGTGTCCCGTTGTGTCCCGCTGTGTCCCTGCTGTGTCCCGCTGTGTCCCGCTGTGTCCTTGCTGTGTCCCACGCTGTGTCCCGCTGTGTCCACTGCTGTGTCCCGCTGTGTTCCCGCTGTGTCCCCCTGTGTCTCCCACTGTGTCCCGCTGTGTCCCGCTGTGTCCTCGTTGTGTCCCACGCTGTGTTCCGCTGTGTCCCCCGCTGTGTCCTGCTGTGTCCCGCTGTGTCCCCGCTGTGTCCCTCTGTGTCCCTCGCTGTGTCTCGCTGTGTCTCGCTGTGTCCCTGCTGTGACCCGCTCTGTCCCCGCTGTATTGACGCTGTGTCCCGGTGT
>NW_012308713.1:0-2531 GCF_000151885.1 Dipodomys ordii | reverse complement strand
CTACTTCTATTTCTTCTTCTGTTTCTTCTGCTTCTCCTGCTTCTCCTTCAGCATCTCCTTCTCCTTGTGCTTGTCCTTATGCTTCTTCTTCTGCTTCTCCTTCGCTTCTCCTTATGCTTCTTCTGCTTCTCCTTCTGATTCTCCTTCTGCTTCTGCTTCTGTTTTTCCTTCTCCTTCTCGTTTTTCTGCTTTTCCTTCTGCTTCTCCTTCTACTTCTGCTGCAACTTCTACTGCTTCTGCTTCTTCTGTTTCTTCTGCTTCTCCTTCTGCTTTTGATTCTCTTTCTGCTTCTGCTTCTCCTTCTGCTTCTCATTCTGCTTCTCCAGATTCTGCTTCTTCTGCTTCTCCTGCTTCTCCTTCTGCTTCAGGTTCTGCTTCTGCTTCTTCGGATTCTTATGCTTCTGCTTCTCCTGCTTCAGCTTCTTCTGCTTCCCCTCCTTCTCTTTCTTCTTCTCCTTCTGTATCTGCTTCTCCTTCTGCTTCTTCTTCTTGTCCTTCTCCTTTTTCTTCTGCTTCTGCTTCTCCTGTTTCCTGCTTGTCCTTCTGAAGCTCTTTCTGCTTCTCCAGCTGCTTTTCCTTCTCCTGCTCCTTCTTCTGCTTCTCTTTCTGCTTCTCCTTCTGTTTCTCCTTCTACTTCTCCTTCTCGTTCTTCTGCTTTTTCTTCTGCTTCTCCTTTTGCTTCTGCATCTTCTGCTCCTTCCGCTACTGCCTCTGCTTCTTCTGTTTCTTCTGCTTCTCCTTCTGCTTTTGCTTCTCTTTCTGCTTCTGCTTCTCCTTCTGCTTCTCCAGGTTCTGCTTCTTCTGCTTCTCCTGCTTCTCCTTCTACTTCAGGTTCTGCTTCTGCTTCTTCGGCTTCTTCTGCTTCTGCTTCTCCTGCTGCTGCGTCTTCTGCTTCTCCTGCTTCTCCTTCTGCTTTTCCTTCTGTTTCTGCTTCTCCTTCTGCTTCTGCTTCTTCTCCTTCTTCTGTTTCTTCTGTTTCTGCTTCTCCTGCTTCTGCTTCTCCTGCTTCTCGTTCTGCTTCTCTTTCTGCTTCTCTTTCTGCTTCTTCTCCTACTTCTGCTTCTACTTCTGCTTCTGCTTCTCCTTCTGCTTCTGCTTCAATTTCTCCTTCTGCTTCTCATTCTGCTTCTGCGTCTTGTGTTTCTTCTGCTTGTCCTGCTTCTGCTTCTTCTGCTTCTACTACTTTTCGTGCTGCTTCTCCTTCTGCTTCTCTTTCAGCTTCTGCTTATCCTTTTGCTTCTCCTACTCCTAATCCTTCTCTCTCACCTTCTCCGTCTTCTTCTTCTGCTTCTCCTGCTGCTTCTGCTTCTGCTTATTCTACTATTTCTGTTTCTTCTGCTTCTGCTTCCGATTGTGCTTCTTCTGTTTCTCCTTCTGCTTCAGATTCTGCTTCTGCTTCTTCGGCGTCTCCTGTTTCTTCTGCTTCTGCTTCTCCTGCTTCTTCTGCTTCTCCTGCTTCTCTTTCTGCTTCTCCTTCTTCTTCTGCTTCTCCTTCTGCATCTGCTTCTGCTCTTCTCCTTCTTCTGTTTCTTTTGCTTCTGTTTCTTCTGCTTCTTCTTCTTCTGTTTCTTCTGATTCTACTTCTGCTTCTCTTTCTTCTCCTCTTTCTGCTTCTACTTCTGCTTCTTCTGATTCTCCTGCTTCTCCTTCTTCTTCTCCTTCTGTTTCTGCTTCTCTTTCTGCTTCTGCTTCTCTTTCTGCTGCTCCTTCTCCTTCTCCTTCTTCTGCTTCTCCCACTGCTTCTGCTTCTGCTTCATTTGCTTATTCTTTATATTCAGCTTCTCCTGTTTCTGCTTCTTCTGCTTCTACTACTTCTCCTTATGCTTCTCCTTCTTCTCCTTCTTCTTCTTCTTCTTCTCCTTCTTCTTCTTCTTCTTCTTCTTCTTCTTCTTCTTATTCTTCTTCTTCTTCTTCTTCTTCTTCTTCTTCTTCTTCTTCTTCTTCTTCTTCTTCTTCTTCCTCTCTATCGTCTGCTTCTGCTTTTCATGCTTCATCTGCTTCTACTGTTTCTCTTTCTGCTTCTCATTCTGCTTCTGCTTATCCTTCTGCTTCTCCAATTCCTTCAGCTGCCCTTCCTTCTCATTCTCCTTCTCCTACTTCAGCTTCACCTGCTTTTGCTTCTTCTGATTCTCCTGCTTCTCCTTCTGCATCTCCAACAGCTTCTGCTTCTCCATCTGCTGCTTATTCTGCTTCTGCACCTCATTCAGATTCTACTTCTGCTTATCCTTCTGCTGCACCTTCTGCTTCTCATTCTGATTCTGATTCTCCTACTGCTCTTCCTACTCATAATCCTTCTCTTTCAACTTCTTCTTCTTCTGCTTCTCGTTATGCTTCAGCTTCTGATTCATAAGCTAGTTATGTTTATTCTGCATCAGGTCATGCTTCTGCTTCATTGGCCTCTTCTGTTACTAAAGATTATGCTTCTCCTGATACTGCTTATTCTGCTTATCTTTCAGCTACAACTTCAGTTTCTGCTTCAACTTCTGCTCCTTCTCATTCTTAAGTCTCTACATCTTCATCTGCTTCGCCCG
>NW_012308712.1:0-2531 GCF_000151885.1 Dipodomys ordii | reverse complement strand
GCGGGACACAGCAGGGGACACAGTGAGGACACAGCGGGGGACACAGCGGGGGACAAAGCGGGACACAGCGGGGAACACAGCGAGGACACAGCGGGACACAGCGGGACACAGTGTCGATACAGCGGGGACACAGCGTTACACAGCGAGGTACACAGCTGTTTACACAACGGGACACAGTGGGGGCACAGCGGGACACAGCGGGACACAGTGGGACACAGCGGGGACAAAGCGTCAGACACAGCAGGGGACAGAGAGGGAGCCAGCAGGGGACACAGCGAGGAAACAGCGGGACACAGCGGTGACACAGCAGGGACTCAGCGGGGGACACAGCGGGACACAGCGGAGGACACAGCGGGACACAGCGGGGGACACAGCGAGGACACAGCGGGACACAGCGGGACACAGCGTAGATACAGCGGGCACACAGCGTTACACAGCGTGGTACACAGCTGTGGACACAAGGAAACTCAGTGGGGGCAAAGCGGGACACAGCGGGACACAGTGGGACACAGCGGGGACAAAGCGTGAGACACAGCGGGGGACAGAGCGGGAGACAGCGGGGGACACAGCGAGGACACAGCGGGACACAGCGGGGGACTCAGGGGGGACACAGCGGGAGACAAAGAGGGACACCACGGAACACAGCGGGACACAGCGGGAAACAGCAGTGACCCTGCGGGGACACAGTGGGACACAGCGGGGGACACAGCGGGACAGAGATGGGGACAGAGCGGGAAACAGTGCGGGACAGAGCATGGGACACAGAGAGACACAGCGGGGACAAAGCTGGACACAGCGGGGTACACATAGGGACACAGCGCGGATGCAGCGGGGAAACAGCGTGACACAAAACGACATAGAGGCGGACACTGCGAGACACAGCAGGACACAGCGGTACACAGCGGGGGACACAGCAGTACACAGCAGGACACAGCGGGACACAGCGGGGACACAGCAGAGACACAGAGGGGGACACAGCGGGACACAGTGGGGTACACAGCTGGGGACACAGCGAGGACACAGCGGGACACAGCGGGACACAGCGGGACACAGCGGGGACACTGCGGGAACATAGCAGGACACAGCGGGTTACACAGCGGGACACAGCGGGACACAGCTGGGGACACAGCGGGGACACAGTGGGACACAGCGGAACACAGCAGGAGACAAAGCAGGAGACAGCGGGGGACACAGCGAGGACACAGTGGGACACAGAGGCGACACAGAGGGGACTCAGCGGGGGACAGAGCGTTGGACAAAGTGGGACACCACGGGACACAGTGTTACACAGCGGGACACAGCGGGGACACAGCGGGGACATTGCGGGACACAGCAGGAAAAAGCGGGGGACACAGCGGGACACAGCGGGGGACACTGCGGGGGACAGCGGAGACAGAGAGTGGCCACAGCGAGACACAGCGGTGACACAGCTGGACACATCGGGGTACACAGCGGGACACAGCGGGGACACAGCGGGGACACAGCGGGACACAGCAGGACACAGCGGGGACACAGTGGGACACAGCGGGACAAAGTGGAGACACAGCGGGACACAGCAGGCACACAGCAGGGACACAGCGGACACAGCAGGACACAGCAGGGGACACAGCGGGACACATTGTGGGACCCAGTGAGGACACAGCGGGACACAGCAGGGGACACAGCGAGGACACAGCGGGGGACACAGCGGGGGACAAAGCGGGACACAGCGGGGAACACAGCGAGGACACAACGGGACACAGCGGGGGACACAGCGAGGACACAGCGGGGGACACAGCGAGGACACAGCGGGGGACACAGCGGGACACAGCGGGGAACACAGCGAGGACACAACGGCACCCAGCAGGACACAGCGTCGATACAGCGGGGACACAGGGTTACACAGCGTGGTACCCAGCTGTGGACACAACGGGACAGAGTGGGGGGCACAGCGAGACACAGCGGGACACAGCGAGGACACAGCGGGGACACATTGGTGACACAGCTGGTGACACAGCAGGGAAAACAGCAGGACACAGCAGCGGACACAGCGCGACACAGCAAGACATAGCATGGACACAGCAGTAGACACATCGGGACATAGCGGGGGACACAGCTGGGGACACAACGGGACACAGCGGTGGACACAGCGAGGACACAGCAGGACCCACCGGGACCCAGTGGGGGACACAGCGAGGACAGAGCAGGTCACAGTGGGGGACACAGCGAGGACAAAGCGGGGGACACAGCGGGACACAGCGGGGAACACAGCGAGGACACAGTGGGACCCAGCGGGACACAGCGTCGATACAGCGGGCACACAGCGTTACACAGCGTGGTACTCAGCTGTGGACACAACGGGACACAGTGGGGGCACAGCCGGACACAGCGGGACACAGTGGGACACAGCGGGGACACAGCGTGAGACACAGCGAGGGACAGAGCGGGAGACAGCAGGGAACACAGCGAGGACAAAGCGGGACACAGCGGGACACAGCGTCGATACAAAGGGGGACACAGCGTTACACAGCGTAGTACACATCTGTTACACA
>NW_012308711.1:0-2531 GCF_000151885.1 Dipodomys ordii | reverse complement strand
CACGGGACACAGCGGTGACAAAGCGGGGGACACAGAGGGACACAGCGGGGTACACAGAGGGGGAGACAGCAGGACACAGCGGGACACAGCGGGGGACACAGTTGGGACACAGTGGGACACAGCGGGGGACACAGCGAGGACACATTGGTACACAGCGGGGACACAGCGGGACTCAGCAGGCAACACAGCGGGACTCAGCAGGCGACACAGCAGTACACAGCGGGACAATGCGGGACACAGCAGGGGACACAGAGGGGTACACAGCGGGACACAGCGGGGAACACAGCGAGGACACAGCGGGACCCAGTGGGACACAGCGTCGATACAGCGGGTACACAGCATTACACAGCGTGTTACACAGCTGTGGACACCACGGGACACAGTGGGGACACAGCGGGACACAGCGGGACACAGTGGGACAAAGCAAGGACAAATCGTGAGACACAGCGAGGGACAGAGTGGGAGAGAGCGGGGGACACAACGACGACACAGCAGGGCACAGCAGGACACAGCAGGGACAGAGTGGGACACAGCGGGACACAGCGGGACACTGCGGGGGACACAGCGGGACACAGCGGGGGAGGCAAGGAGGACACAGCGGGACACAGCGGGACAAAGCGGGGTACACAGCGGTGAAACAGCTGGACACAATGGAGTACATAGCGGGACACAGCGCACACACAGGGGGACACAGCAGGACACAGCGGGACACAGCAGGGACAGAGCGGGACACAGCGGAACAAAGTGGGACACAGCGGGGGACACAGCGGGACCCAGCGGGGGACCCAGCTAGGACAAAGTGGGACACAGCTGGGGACAAAGCGAGGACACAGCGGGGGACACAGCGGGGGACACAGCGGGACACAGCAAGGAACAGCGTAGATACAGCGGGGACACAGCGTTACACAGTGTGGTACACAGCTGTGGACACAACGGGACACAGTGTGGGCACAGCGGGACACAGCGGGACACAGTGGGACACAGCGGGGACAAAGCGTGAGACACAGCGGGGGACAGAGTGGGAGACAGCGGGGGACACAGCGGGGACACAGCGGGGACTCAGCGGGGTCACAGCGGGATACACAGTTGTGGACACAATGGGACACAGTGTGGGCACAGCGGGACACAGCGGGACAGAGTGGGACACAGAAGGGATAAAGCGTGAGACACAGCGGGGGACAGAGCGGGAGACAGCAGGGGACACAGCGAGGACACAGCGGGACACAGCGGGACACAGCGGGGGACACAGCTAGGACACAGCGCGACACAGCGGGACACAGTGGGGACACAAAGGGGACTCAGCGGGGGAAACAGCGGGGGAAAAAGCGGGACACCATGGGACACAGTGTGACACAGCAGGACACAGAGGGAACACTGCGTCGACACAGCGGGACAAAGCGGGGGACAAAGCGGGACACAGCGGGACACCGCAGGGACACAGCGGGACACAGCGGGGGACACAGCGGGGGACAGTGGAGACAAAGAGAGGACACAGCGGGACACAGCGGTGACACAGCTGGACACAACGGAGTACACAGCCGGACACAGCGGGCACAAAGCGGGGACAGAACGGGACACAGCGGGACATAGCGGGGGACACAGCGGGACACAGAGGGGGACACAGTGAGGACACAGTGGGACACAGCGGGGGACACAGCGGGGGACACAGCGAGACACAGCCAGGAACAGCGTAGATACAGCGGGGACACAGCGTTACACAGCGTGGTACACAGCTGTGGATACAACAGGACACAGTGTGGGCACAGCGGGACACAGCGGGACACAGTGGGACACAGCGGGGACAAAGTGTGAGACACAGCGGGGGACAGAGTGGGAGACAGCAGGGGACATAGCGGGGACTCAGCGGGGTCACAGCGGGATACAACGGGACACAGAGTGACACATCGGGACACAGCAGAGGACACAGCGGGACACAGCGGAGGACAGAGCGACGACACATCAGGACACAGCGGGGACACAGGGGGACTCATCAGGGTTACAGCGGGACACAACGGGACACAGCAGGACACAGCGTGACACAGCTGGGACACAGCAGGGACACAGCAGGGACACAGTGGGGGACACAGCGGGACAAAACGGGACAAAGCGGGGGACACAGTAGGACAGAGCAGGGGACACAATGGGGGACAGAGGGGGACACCACGAATAACAGAGCAAGGACACAGCGGGACTCAGCGGGACACAGCCTTGATACAGCTGGGATTCACAGCATTACACAGCGGGTTACACAGCTGGGGACACAAAGGGACACAGTGGTGGACACAGCGGGACACTGCAGGACAGAATGTGGAACTCAGACGGGATAAAGCGTGAGACACAGCGTGGGGATAGAGCTGGAGACAGCGGGGGGATTTTTCTATGACTCTGATGGGACATCAGTCGGGGGACATAGTCTGGGTACTTCTGCTGGGTAACACAGTCGGGGGGAATAAAGCCGGGAACACTACTTGATACCAGCGGGGAACACCTGTGGCGAAACTAGCCTGTGGACTCTTGGCGGGGGACTACTA
>NW_012308710.1:0-2531 GCF_000151885.1 Dipodomys ordii | reverse complement strand
AAGAGAAGCAGGAGAAGCAGAAGAAGCAGCAGCAGGAGAAGCAGAAGCAGATGAAGCAGAAGCAGAACCTGAAGCAGAAGGAGAAGCAGGAGAAACAGAATCTGGAGCAGCAGAAGCAGAAGTAGAAGCAGAAAGAGAAGCAAAAGCAGAAGGAGAAGCAGAACTAGAAGCAGAAGAAACAGAAGAAGCAGAGGCAGTAGCAGAAGGAGCAGAAGATGCAGAAGCAGAAGGAGAAGCAGAAGGAAAAGCAGAAGAACGAGAAGGTGAAGGAGAAGGAGAAACAGAAGGAGAAGCAGAAAGAGAAGCAGAAGAAGGAGCAGGAGAAGGAAAAGCAGCAGGAGAAGCAGAAAGAGCAGCAGAAGGAGGAGCAGGAGATGCAGAAACAGGAGAAGCATAAGCAGAACAAACAGGAGAAGGACAAGAAGCAGAAGCAGAAGGAGAAGCAGATACAGAAGGAGAAGCAGAAAGAGAAGGAGGGGAAGCAGAAGAAGCTGAAGCAGGAGAAGCAGAAGCATAAGAATCCGAAGAA
The DNA here is from genome assembly GCF_000151885.1 of Dipodomys ordii. Classification (NCBI taxonomy): domain Eukaryota; kingdom Metazoa; phylum Chordata; class Mammalia; order Rodentia; family Heteromyidae; genus Dipodomys; species Dipodomys ordii. Next base: position 2,002 of record NW_012308710.1, on the reverse strand, counting down.
GCAGAAGGAGAACCTGAAGCAGAAGGAGAAGCAGGAGAAGCAGAAGAAGCAGAATCTGGAGAAGCAGAAGGAGAAGCAGAAGGAGAAGCAGAAGCAGAAAGAGAATCAAAAGCAGAAGGAGAAGCAGAAGAAACAGAAGAAGTAGAAGCAGTAGCAGTTGTAGCAGAAGCAGAACGAGAAACAGAAGGAAAAGCAGAAGACCAAGAAAGAGAAGGTAAACAGAAGGAGAAGCAGTAGGAGAATAAGAAGGAGAAGCAGAAGAAGGAAAAGGAGAAGCAGAAGCAGAAGAAGATGCAGAAGGAGAAGCAGAAGAAGCAGAAGCAGAAGGAGAAGCAGGAAAAGCAGAAGAAGCAGAAGCAAAAGGAGAAGCAAAAGAAGGAGAAGGAGAAGCAGAGGCAGAAGAAGAAGCATAAGGACAAGCACAAGCAGAAGGAGATGCAGAAGGAGAAGCAGGAGAAGCAGAAGAAGCAGAAGATGAAGGAGAAGCAGAAGTAGGAGAAGGAGAAGGAGGAGAAGCAGAAGCAGAAGGAGAAGCAGAAGCGGAATGAGAAGCAGAAAGAGAAGCAGGAGAAGCACAAGAAGCAGAAGCAGGAGAAGCCGAAAGAGAAGAAGCAGAAGAAGCAGAAATATTAGCAGAAGGAGAAGCAGAAGCAGACGGAGAAGCAGCAGAAGAAGTAGAACAAGAAATTCAGGCAGGAGAAACAGAAGAAGCAGAAGCAGAAGCAGAAGGAGAAGCAAAAAGAGAAGCAGTAGGAGAAGTAGAAGAAGCAGCAGAAGGAGAAGCAGCAGAAGAAGCAGAAAAACAAGCAGGAGAAGCCGAAGCAGAAAGAGAAGTAGAAGCAGAAGAAACAGAAGCAGAAGAAGAAACAGTAGAAGCACAAGAAGCAGAAGCAGGAGAAGCAGAAGCAGAAGATAAAGAAGAAGCATAAGAAGCAGAATCAGAGGGAGAAACAAAAGAAGGAGAAAGAGCAGAAGATGGTGAAGCAGAAGGAGATGCTGAAGCAGAAAGAGAAGCAGAAACAGAAGGAGAAGAAGAAGGAGAAGTTGGAGAATCAGAAGAAGCAGAAGCAAAAGCAGAAAGAGAAGGAGAAGAAGGAGAAGGAGAAGCAGAAGGAGAAGGACAAGCAGGAGAAGCAGAATAAGGAGAAGGACAAGCAGGAGAAGCATGAAGAAGAAGAAGAAGGAGCAGAAGAAGAAGAAGAAGAAGAAGAAGAAGAAGAAGAAGAAGAAGAAGAAGAAGAAGAAGAAGAAGAAGAAGAAGAAGAAGAAGAAGAAGAAGAAGAAGAAACAGAAGAAAGAGAAGGAGCAGAAGGAGAAGCAGAAGCAGAAGGAGAAGCAAAAGAGAAGCAGAAGAAGCCGAAGAAGCAGTAGCAGGAGAAGCAGAAGCAGAAGAAACAGAAAAAGCCCAAGAAGCAGAAGGAGAACCTGAAGCAGAAGGAGAAGCAGAAGCAGCAGAAGCTGGAAAAGTAGAAGCAGAAGAAACAGAACAAGCAGAAGAAGCAGAAGAAGAAGAAGAACGAGAAGCAGAAGAAGAACAAGGAGAAAGAGAAGGATTAGGAGTAGGAGAAACAGAAGGATAAGCAGAAGCAGAAAGAGAAGGGAATGAGAAGGAGAAGCAGGAGAAGCAGAAGAAGCAGAAGCAGGAGAAGCAGAAGCAGAATGAAAAGCAGAAGAAGGAGAAATTGAAACAAAAGAAGATGCAGAAGGAGAAGCAGAAGCAGTAGTAGAAGCAGAAGAAGGAGAAGCAGAAGGAGAAGCATAAAGAGAAACAGAAGGAGAAGCAGGAGAAGCAGAAGCAGGAGAAGCAGAATCAGAAGAAATAGAAGAAGGAGAAGAACCAGAAGCAGAAAGAGAAGCAGAAACAGAAGGAGAAGCAAAAATAGAAGCAGAAGCCGAAGAAGCAAAAGCAGAATCTAAAGCAGAAGGAGAAACAGAGAAGCAGAGAAGCAGAATCTGGAGAAGAGACGAGACCAGAAGAGAGCAGAGCAGAAGAGAGCAAAGC
>NW_012308709.1:0-2531 GCF_000151885.1 Dipodomys ordii | reverse complement strand
AGAAGGACAAGAAGCAGAAGCTTTTTAGGAGATGCAGAAACAGAAGGAGAAGCAGAAGGAGAAGGAGGGAAAGCAGAAGAAGCAGAAGCAGGAGAAGCAGAAGCATAAGAATGCGAAGAAGCAGAAGGAGAACCTGAAGCAGAAGGAGAAGCAGGAGAAGCAGAAGAAGCAGAATCTGGAGAAGCAGAAGGAGAAGCAGAAGGAGAAGCAGAAGCAGAAAGAGAATCAAAAGCAGAAGGAGAAGCAGAAGAAACAGAAGAAGTAGAAGGAGTAGCAGGTGTAGCAGAAGCAGAAGGAAAAGCAGAAAAACAGTAAGGAGAAGGAGAAACAGAAGGAGAAGTAGAAGGAGAAGCAGAAATAGAAGCAGGTAAAGCAGAAGAAGAAGAAGCAGAAGGAGAATCAGAAGGAGAAGCAGAAGAAGGAGAAGGAGAAACAGAAGCAGAAGAAGATGCAGAAGGAGAAGCAGGAGAAGCAGAAGAAGCAGAAGCAGAAGGAGAAGCAGGAGAAGCAGAAGAAGCAGAATCTGGAGAAGCAGAAGGAGAAGCAGAAGCAGAAAGAGAAGCAAAAGCAGAAGGAGAAGCAGAAGAAACAGAAGAACCAGAGGCAGTAGCAGAAGAAGCAGAAGATTCAGAAGCAGAAGGAGAAGCAGAAGGAAAAGCAGAAGAACTAGAAGGAGAAGGAGAAGGAGAAACAGGAGTAGAAGCAGAAAGAGAAGCAGAAGAAGGAGCAGTAGAAGGAAAAGCAGCAGGAGAAACAGAAAGAGCAGCAGAAGGAGAAGCAGGAAATGCAGAAACAGGAGAAGAACAAGCAGAAGAAACAGGAAAAGGACAAGAAGCAGAAGCAGAAGGAGAAGCAGAAAGAGAAGGAGGGGAAGCAGAAGAAGCAGAAGCAGGAGAAGCAGAAGCATAAGAATCCGAAGAAGCAGAAGCAGGACCTGAAGCAGAAGGAGAAGCAGAAAAATCAGAATCTGGAGAAGCAGAAGGAGAAGCAGAAGGAGAAGCAGAAGCAGAAAGAGAATCAAAAGCAGAAGGAGAAGCAGAAGAAACAGAAGAAGTAGAAGCAGTAGCAGTTGTAGCAGAAGCAGAAGGAAAAGGAGAAGAACAAGAAGGAGAAGGAGAAACAGAAGGAGAAGCAGATGGAGAAGCAGAAAGAGAAGCAGGTAAAGCAGAAGAAGAAGAATCAGAAGGAGAAGCAGAAGAAGGAGAAGGAGAAGCAGAAGAAGATGCAGAAGGAGAAGCAGAAGCAGAAGGAGAAGCAGGAAAAGCAGAAGAAGCAGAAGCAAAAAAAGAAGCAAAAGAAGGAGAAGGAGAAGCAGAGGCAGAAAAAGAAGCAAAAGGACAAGCACAAGCACAAGGAGATGCAGAAGGAGAAGCAGGAGAAGCAGAAGAAGCAGAAGCTGAAGGAGAAGCAGAAGTAGGAGAAGGAGAAGGAGGAGAAGCAGAAGCAGAAGGAGAAGCAGAAGTAGAATGAGAAGCAGAAAGAGAAGCAGGAGGAGGACAAGAAGCAGAAGCAGGAGAAGCCGAAAGAGAAGAAGCAGAAACAGAAGTAGAAGGAGAAGCAGAAGCAGAAGGAGAAGCAGCAGAAGAAGTAGAACCAGAAATTCAGGCAGCAGAAACAGAAGAAGCAGAAGGAGAAGCAAAAAGAGAAGCAGAAGGAGAAGTCGAAAAAGCAGCAGAAGAAGCAGAAAAACAAGCAGGAGAAGCAGAAGCAGAAAGAGAAGTAGAAGCAGAAGAAGCAGAAGAAGCAGAAGATGAAGCAGTAGAAGCATAAGAAGCAGAAGCAGGAGAAGCAGAACCAGAAGAAAAACAAGAAGCATAAGAAGCAGAAGCAGAGGGAGAAACAGAAGAAGGAGAAGGAGTAGCAGAAGGTGAAGCAGAAGGAGATGCAGAAGCAGAAAGAGAAGCAGAAATAGAAGGAGAAGAAGAAGGAGAAGTTGGAGAATCAGAAGAAGCAGAAGCAGAAGAAGGAGAAGGAGAAGCAGAAGGAGAAGGACAAGCAGGAGAAGCAGAAGAAGCAGAAGCGGGAGAAGCAGAAGAAGAAGAAGAAACAGAAGAAGGAGAAGGAGCAGAAGGAGAAGCAGAAGCAGAAGGAGAAGCAGAAAGAGAAGCAGAAGAAGCAGTAGCAGGAGAAGCAGAAGCAGAAGAAACAGAAGAAGCCGAAGAATCAGAAGGAGAACCTGAAGCAGAAAGAGAAGCAGAAGCAGCACAAGCTGGAAAAGCAGAAGCAGAAGAAACCGAACAAGCAGAAGAAGCAGAAGCAGAAGGAGAAGCAGAAGAAGAGGGAGAAAGAGAAGGATTAGGAGTAGGAGGAGCAGAAGCAGAATATGAATCAGAAAGAGAAGCAGAAGGAGAAGCAGAAGGAGAAACAGAAGCAGAAGCAGGAGAAGCAGTAGCATAGGCAGAAAGAGAAGCACAAGAAGGAGGAATTGAAGGAGAAGGAGAAGGAGACGGAGAAGCAGAAGGAGAAGCAGGAGAAGCAGAAGAAGGAGAAGGAGAAGGCGAAAGAGAAGGATTTAGGAGTAAGAGAAAGCA
>NW_012308708.1:0-2531 GCF_000151885.1 Dipodomys ordii | reverse complement strand
GAAGGGAAGCAGAAGCGAATGAGAGCAGAAGAGAAGCAGTAGAGCAGAAGAGCAGGAAAGGAAGAAGCGAGAAGGATGAGAGAGAGAGAGAGAGAAGAGAAGAAGAAGAGAGAGAAGACGAGAAGAAGAGAGAAGAAGGAGAAGCAGTAGAAGCAGAAGAAGAAGAAGCAGGAGGAGCAGAAGCAGAAGAAAAAGAATAAGCAAAAGAAGCAGAAGCAGAAGCAGTGGGAGAAGCATAAGAAGGAGAAGGAGAAGGAGCAGCAGAAGGAGAAGCAGAAGCAGAAAGAGAAGCAGAAACAGAAGGAGAACAAGAAGGAGAAGCAGGAGAATCAGAAGAAGCAGAAGAATCAGAAGAAGCAGAAGTAGAAGCAGAAAGAAGAGAAGAAGGAGAAGCAGAAGTAGAATCAGAAGAAACAGAAGAAGAAGCATAAGAAACAGAAGCAAAAGAAACAGAAGAAGGAGAAGAGCAGAAGCAGAAGGAGAAGCAGAAATAGAAGCAGGAGAAGCAGAAGAAGCAGGAGAAGCAGAAGCAGAAGAAACAGGAGAAGCCGAAGAAGCAGAAGCAGAATCTGAAGCAGAAGGAGAAACAGAAGAAGCACAATCTGAAGCAGAAGCAGAAGAAACAGAAATAGAAGAATAAGCAGAAGCAGAAGCAGAAGCAGCAGGAGAAGGAGAAGAAGAAGACGGAGAAGGAGAGAGAGAAGGATTAGGAGTAGGAGAAGCAAAAGGATAAGCAGAAGCAGAAAGAGACGCAGAAGGAGAAGCAGCACGAGAAGTAGGAGAAGCAGGAGAAGCAGAATCAGGAGAAGCAGAAGAAACAGAAGACGGAGAAGCAGAATGAGAAGCAGAAGGAGAAATTGAAGCAGAAGCAGAAGGAGAAGCAAAAGCAGAAGGAGAAGCTGAAGAAGGAGAAGCAGAAGAAACAGAAGAAGCAGAGGCAGTAGCAGAAGCAGAAGATGCAGAAGCAGAAGGAGAAGCACAAGGAAAAGCAGAAGAACGAGAAGGAGAAGGAGAAACAGAAGGAGAAGCAGAATGAGAAGCAGAAGAAGGAGAAGGAGACGGAAAAGCAGCAGGAGAAGCAGAAAGAGCAGCAGAAGGAGAAGCATGAGATACAGAAACAGGAGAAGCAGAAGTAGAAGAATCAGGAGAAAGACAAGAAGCAGAAGCAGAAGGAGAAGCAGAAACAGAAGGAGAAGCAGAAAGAGAAGGAGGGGAAGCAGAAGAAGCAGAAGCAGGAGAAGCAGAAGCATGAGAATCCGAAGAAGCAGAAGCAGAACCTGAAGCAGAAGGAGAAGCAGGAGAAGCAGAAGAAGCAGAATCTGGAAAAGCAGAATGACAAGCTGAAGGAGAAGCAGAAGAAGAAAGAGAATCAAAAGCAGAAGGAGAAGCAGAAGAAACAGAAGACGTAGAAGCAGTAGCAGTTGTAGCTGAAGCAGAAGGAGAAGCCGAAGGAAAAGCAGAAGAACAAGAAGGAGAAGGAGAAACAGAAGGAGAAGCAGAAGGAGAAGCAGAAAGAGAAGCAGGTAAAGCAGAAGAAGAAGAAGCAGAAGGAGAATCAGAAGGAGAAGCAGAAGAAGGAGCATAAGGACAAGCACAAGCAGAAGGAGATGCAGAAGGAGAAGCAGGAGAAGCAGAAGAAGCAGAAGCTGAAGGAGAAGCAGAAGTAGGAGAAGGAGAAGGAGGAGAAGCAGTAGCAGAAGGAGAAGCAGAAGCGGAATGAGAAGCAGAAAGAAAAGCAGGAGAAGCACAAGAAGCAGAAGCAAGAGAAGCCGAAAGAGAAGAAGCAGAAGAAGCAGAAACAGAAGCAGAAGTAGAAGCAGAAGCAGAAGGAGAAGCAGCAGAACAAGTAGAACCAGAAATTCAGGCAGGAGAAACAGAAGAAGCAGAAGCAGAAAGAGAAGCAAAAAGAGAAGCAGAAGGAGAAGTAGAAGAAGAAGCAGAAGGAGAAGCAGCAGAAGAAGCAGAAAAACAAGCAGGAGAAGCAGAAGCAGAAAGAGAAGTACAAGCAGAAGAAGCAGAAGAAGCAGAAGCAGAAGTAGAAGCAGTAGAAGCAGAAGAAGCAGAAGGATGGGAAGGGTAAACAAAGGAGGAGGCTGCAATGCTTGGTAAGAAATGTACACATTATCCTGCCCATGCAAGTGTAACCCCTCTGTACAGTTTGTTCACAAATAAAATAAAATAAAATTAAAAAAAAAAGAAATAGTAGAATAAGCAGAAGCAAAAGCAGCAGGAGAAGCAGAAGAAGAAGGCGGAGAATTCGAAAGAGAAGGATTAGGAGTAGGAGAAGCAAAAGGATAATCAGAAGCAGAAAGAGACGCAGAAGGAGAAGCAGCACGAAAATTAGGAGAAGCAGGAGAAGCAGAAGCAGGAGAAGCAGAAGAAACAGAAGACACAGAAACAGAATGAGAAGCAGAAGGAGAAATTGAAGCAGAAGCAGAAGCAGAAGGAGAAGCAGAAGGAGAAGCAGAAGAAGGAGAAGGAGAAGGAGAAGCCGAAAGAGAAGAAGAAAGAGAAGCAGAATGAGAAGCAGG
>NW_012308707.1:0-2531 GCF_000151885.1 Dipodomys ordii | reverse complement strand
CAGAAGAAGCAGAATCAGGAGAAGCAGAAGCATAAGAATCCGAAGAAGCAGAAGCAAAACCTGAAGCAAAAGCGGAAGCAGGAGAAGCAGAAGAAGCAGAATCTGGAGAAGCTGAATGAGAAGCTGAAGGAGAAGCAGAAGCTGAAAGAGAATCAAAGCAGAAGGAGAAGCAGAAGAAACAGAAGAAGCAGTAGAAGTTGCAGCAGAAGCAGAAGGAGAAGCAGAAAGAAAAGCAGAAAAACGAGAAGGAGAAGGAGAAACATAAGGAGAAGCAGAAGGAGAATCAGAAGGAGAAGCAGAAGAAGCAGAAGGAGAAGCAGAAGCAGAAGAAGCAGAAGGAGAAGCAGAAGCAGAAGAAGCAGAAGGGGAAGCAGAAGGAGAAACAGAAGCAGAAGAAGCAGCAGAAGGAGAAGCAGAAGCAGAAGAAGATGCAGAAGGAGAAGCAGGAGAAGCAGAAGAAGAAGAAGCAGAAGGAGAAGTAGAAGTAGGAGAAGGAAGAGCCGCAGAAGAAATAGAAGAAGCAGAAGGAGAAGCAGAAGCAGAATGAGAAGCAGAAAGAGAAGCAGTAGAAGCAGAAGAAGCAGGAAAAGAAGAAGCAGAAGAAAGAGAAGGAAAAGCAGAAGCAGAAGGAGAAGCAGAAAGAGAAGCAGGAGAAGCTGAAGAAGCAGGAGAAGCAGAAGTAGAAGAAACAGGAGAAGCCGAAGAAGCCGAAGCAGAATCTGAAGCGGAAGGAGAAACAGAAGAAGCACAATCTGAAGCAGAAGCAGAAGAAACAGAAATAGTAGAATAAGCAGAAGCAGAAGCACCAGGAGAAGCAGAAGAAGAAGAAGGAGAAGGTGAAAGAGAAGGATTAGGAGTAGGAGAAGCAAAAGGATAAGCAGAACCAGAAAGAGACGCAGAAGAAGAAGCAGCACGAGAAGTAGGAGTAGCAGGAGAAGAAGAAGCAGGAGAAGCAGAAGAAACAGAAGACGCAGAAGCAGAATGAGAAGCAGAAGGAGAAATTGAAGCAGAAGCAGAAGCAGAAGGAGAAGCAGAAGCAGAAGAAGAAGCAGAAGAAGGAGAAGGACAAGGAGAAGGAGAAAGAGAAGCAGAAAGAGAAGCAGAACGAGAAGCAGGAGAAGCAGAAGCTGGAGAAGCCGAAGCAGAAGAAACAGAAGAAGGGGAAGAAGCAGAAGCAGAAGGAGAAGCAGAAACAGAAGGAAAAGCAGAAAGAGAAGCAGGAGAAGCAGAAGAAGCAGCAGCAGAAGAAGCAGAAGCAGAAGAAGCCGAAAAAGCAAAAGCAGAACCTGAAGCAGAAGGAGAAGCAGGAGAAGCAGAAGAAGCAGAATCTGGAGAAACAGAAGGAGAAGCAGAAGCAGAAAGAGAAGCAAAAGCAGAAGGAGAAGCAGAAGAAACAGAAGAAGCAGAGGCAGTATCAGAAGAAGCAGAAGATTCAGAAGCAGAAGGAGAAGCAGAAGGAAAAGCAGAAGATCTAGAAGGAGAAGGAGAAGGAGAAACAGGAGTAGAAGCAGAAAGAGAAGCAGAAGAAGGAGCAGTAGAAGGAAAAGCGGCAGGAGAAAAAGAAAGAGCAGCAGAAGGAGAAGCAGGAAATGCAGAAACAGGAGAAGAACAAGCAGAAGAAACAGGAGAAGGACAAGAAGCAGAAGCAGAAGGAGAAGCAGAAAGAGAAGGAGGGGAAGCAGAAGAAGCAGAAGCAGGAAAAGCAGAAGCATAAGAATCCGAAGAAGCAGAAGCAGAACCTGAAGCAGAAGGAGAAGCAGGAGAAGCAGAAGAAGCAGAATCTTTAGAAGCAGAATGAGAAGCAGAAGGAGAAGCAGAAGCAGAAAGAGAATCAAAAGCAGAAGGAGAAGCAGAAGAAACAGAAGAAGTAGAAGCAGTAGCAGTTGTAGCAGATGCAGTAGGAAAAGCAGAAGGAAAAAGCAGATGAACAAGAATGAGAATGGAGAAACAGAAGGAGAAGCAGAATGAGAAGCAGAATGAGAAGCAGGTAAAGCAGCAGAAGAAGAAGCAGAAGGAGAATCAGAAGGAGAAGCAGAAGAAGGAGAAGGAGAAGCAGAAGCTGAAGAAGATGCAGAAGGAGAAGCAGAAGAAGCAGAAGCAGATGGAGAAGCAGGAAAAGCAGAAGAAGCAGAAGCAAAAGGTGAAGCAAAAGAAGGAGAAGGAGAAGCAGAGGCAGAAGAAGAAGCATAAGGACAAGCACAAGCAGAAGGAGATGCAGAAGGAGAAGCAGGAGAAGCAGAAGAAGCAGAAGCTGAAAGAGAAGCAGAAGTAGGAGAAGGAGAAGGAGGAGAAGCAGAAGCAGAAGGAGAAGCAGAATGAGAAGCAGAAGGAGAAGCAGCAGAAGAAGTAGAACAAGAAATTCAGGCACGAGAAACAGAAGAAGCAGAAGCAGAAGGAGAAGCAAAAACAGAACCAGAAGGAGAAGTAGAAAAAGCAGCAGAAGAAGCAGAAGAAGAAGCAGCAGGAGAAGCAGAAGAAGAAGAAGGAGAAGGAGAAAGAGAAGGATTAGGAGTAGGAGAAACAGAAGGTAT
>NW_012308706.1:0-2532 GCF_000151885.1 Dipodomys ordii | reverse complement strand
TCACCTCTCTGTCCCCGCTGTGTCTCACGCTTTGTCCCTGCTGTGTCCCACTGTGTCCCGCTGTGTCCGGCTGTGCCCCCACTGTGTCCCGTTGTGTCCAAAGCTCTGTACCACGCTGTGTAATGCTGTGTCCCCGCTGTATTGACGCTGTGTCCCGCTGTGTCCTCGCTGTGTTCCCCACTGTGTCCCCCACTGTGTCCCCCGCTGTGTCCTCGCTGTGTCCCCTGCTGTGTCCCGCTGTGTCCTCACTGGGTCCCCAACTGTGTCCCGCTGTGTCCCCTGCTGTGTCCCACAGTGTCCGGCTGTGTCCCGCTCTGTCCCCGATGTGTCCCGCTGTGTCCCGCTGTGTCCCCGCTGTGTGCCTGCTGTGTCCCGCTGTGTCTGCCGCTTTGTCCCGCTGTGTCCCACTGTGTCCCCGCTGTGTCCCGTTGTGTCCCGCTGTGTCCTCGCTGTGTGCCCGCTGTGTCCCTCTGTGTACCCCGCTGTCTCCCGCTGTGTCCCGCTGTGTCACACTGTGTTCCGTGTTGTCCCGCTTTGTCCCCCGCTGTGACCTCGCTTTGATTCCCGATGTGTCCCGCTGTGTACCACTCTGTGACCCCGCTGTGTCCCGCTCTGTACCCGCTGTGTCCCGCTATGTTCCCGCAGTGTCCCCGCTGTGTCCCGCTGTGTCCTCACTGTGTTCACCGCTGTGTCCCGTTGTGTCCTCAGCTGTGTACCCCGCTGTGTCCCTCTTTGTCACCTCTGTATCGATGCTGTGTCCTGCTGGATCCCGCTGTGTCCTCGATGTGTTCCTCGTTGTGTCCCGCTGTGTCCCCCGCTGTGTCCCTCGCTGTGTACCTGCTGTGTCCCTGCTGTGTCCCCGCTCTGTCCTGCTGTGTCCCGCTTTGTCCTCGCTGTGTCCCAAGCTGTGTACTGCTGTGTCCCCCGCTGTGTCCTGCTGTGTCCTGCTGTGTCCCCGCTTTGTCCCACTGTGTCCCCTGCTATGTCCCGCTGTGTCCTGCTGTGTCCCGCTGTGTCCCGGTGTGTCCCACTGTGTCCGCGCTGTGTTCCCGGCTGTGTCCCGCTGTGTACCCCTCTGTGTCCCCCGCTGTGTCCCGATGTGTCCCCCGCTGTGACCCGCTGTGTCCCGCTTTGTCCCCCGCTGTGTCCCCACTGTGTGCCCCCTGTGTCCCGCTGTGTAACCCGCTGTGTCCAGCTGTGTTCCCGCTGTGTCCCGCTGTGTCCCCTCTCTGTCCCCTGCTGTCCCCCTTTGTGTCTCCCGCTGTGTCCCCTCTCTGTCCCCTGCAGTCCCCCGCTGTGTCTCCCGCTGAGTCCCGCTGTGTCGCCCTCTTTGTCCCGCTGTGCCCCTGCAGTGTCCCCACTGTGTCACACTGTGTCACACTGTGTCCCGTGTTGTCCCGCTTTGGCCCCCGGTGTGACCTCGCTGTGTTTCTCGCTTTGTCCCGCTGTGTACCCTTCTGTGTCCCACGCTGTGTCCCGCTGTGTCCTCCGCTGAGTCCCCGCTGTGTCACCGCTGTGTCCCGCTGTTTCCTCGCTGTGTCCCCTGCTGTTTCCGTCTCTGTCCCTCGCTGTGTCTCACGCTTTGTCCCCGCTGTGTCCCACTGTGTCCCGCTGTGTCCCGCTGTGCCCCCACTGTTTCCCGTTGTGTCCACAGTGTGTACCACGCTGTGTAACGCTGCCTCCCCGCTGTATCGACGCTGTGTCCCGTTGTGTCCCGCTGTGTCCTCGCTGTGTTCCCCACTGTGTCCCGCTGTGTCCCCCGCTGTGTCCCCCGCTGTGTCCTCGATGTGTCCCCTGTTGTGTCCCGCTGTGTCCTCACTGGGTAGCCCACTGTGTCCCTCTGTGTCCACCGCTGTCCCCCGCTGTGGCCCGCTGTGTCCCGCTGTGTCCCCCGCTTTATCTTGCTGTGTCCCGCAGTGTCACCGCTGTGTCCCGCTGTGTAACACTGTGTCCCGTGGTGTCCCACTCTGTCCCACTCTGTGTCCCCAGCTGCGTCCCCTCTGTGTCGCCGCTGTGTCCCCTCTCTGTCCTCTGCTGTCCCCCGCTGTGTCCCCCGCTGTGTCCCCCGCTGTGACCCGCTGTGTCCCGCTGTGTCCCCCGCTGTGTCCCCACTGTGTGCCCCCTGTGTCCCACTGTGTACCCCGCTGTGTCCAGCTGTGTTCCCGCTGTGTCACGCTGTGACCCGATGTGTTCCCAGCTGTGTCCCGCTGTGTACCCCTCTGTGTCCCCCTCTGTGTCCCGCTGTGTTCCCCGCTGTGTCCCGCTGTGTCCCCCGCTGTGTCCCTGCTGTGTCCCCGCTGTGTCCTGCTGTATACTGCTGTGTCCCCCGCTGAGTCCCGTTGTGTCCCCGCTGTGTCCCGCTGTGTTCCCCATGTGTCCCCCGCTGTGTCCCACCGTGTCCCACTGTGTCCCCCACTGTTTCCCCCGCTGTGTCCGGCTGTGTCCCCCGCTGTGTGCCGCTGTGTCCCGCTATGTCCCGCGCTTTGTCACATAGCTGTGCCCCGCAGTGTCCCCGCTGTGTCCCGCTGTGTC
>NW_012308705.1:0-2532 GCF_000151885.1 Dipodomys ordii | reverse complement strand
CATTCACCTGAGCCTTCATGGGCTGGTTAGGCACTGATCTGCAGATCAATTGGGGTCTGCCCACTCTACTCTCTCCCAGCGCCATCTTGGCTGCCCATGTGCTCTACAGTAAATTAGGCTCTACCCACTCAACCCCCTCTCAGCGCCATCTTTGCTGTCCATGTGCTCTACATCAAGGGACATCTAATAGCCCATTGGTGGCCAGGAAAGAGGCCTATGTTTTGCTTATCACAAAGAATAAATTGTTTTCAAAGCAAGAAAAAAAGCCTAAAAACAAAGATTTGTTCTTCCAGCCCTGGGGCTTGAACTCAGGGCCAGGCCACTGTCACTGAGCTCTTTTTGATCAAGGCTGGCCGCACCTCCCCTTCCAGATTTTTCTGTGTAGAATAGAACCAAGGGCTTCAGGCATGCTAGGCGAACACTCTACCACTGAGCCACATTCTCAGGTAGGATGATTTTCCCCCCTCCCAACCCCATAGGGCCATTCCTCAGATAAATAGGAAGTAGGGGCTAGGATGAATATGAAGCACAAGTCTGGTTCATCCCAAGATATTCCCCTACCACCTCTTCCCACACCCTGAGTTGAAGTTTCTCTTCTACCATTGAGGGATGAGAGAGGGAAAGGGGAGTCCCAAGAGAGTACCAAAAACCGTGGCCCCCTGAGTCTCACATCCTTCCCCACACAAGTAGTCCTCCAGATTGTAATCTTACCTGACTCAATGTAAAGTCTATACTGTTCCCCACCACTGCAAGGCTCAGGATGAAATAAGGCTCAGCCCAGGCCTCAGCCCACACCCAAAGTGGAAGCTCCTAGTTTCAGACCTACTTCTACCTCTGACTGCCCCTAGTTAGGCCAGACCTACCATTCACCACTATGTTGGTGGTGATGACCTCATGGATGGATTCCAGGAAGAAGGTCTATGGCAAAGAGCAGAAGTAGCAAGGTGAGCAGGGCAGAACAAAGTGGGGGTGATTGCTCTGGGATCTTCCTTGGAGCCCTCCCATCCAGCCAGACCCATGCTGACCCAAAGCATGAACAAGGCCAGGTGGTGAGAGTAGATGGAGGCGTACATGACTAAAGGAAGTACTGCTTTGTCTTGGAGGACTTGATTCATTCCAATTATAATTAATTCCAATTATATTTGGCCCATGCCAATCCCAAAGACAACATGCAATGCCTCTCCTTGTTGTTGTTGGCTGTGAGCGCTGTCCCTGAGCTCTTTTTCTCAAGGTTGGCACTCTACCACTTGTGCCACAATACCACTTTTGTTTTCTGATGGTTCATCGATAAGAGTCTCATACACGGTCCTGCCCAGACAGGCTTGGCACCGTGATCCTCCAGATCTCAGCTTCCTGAGTAACTAGGATGACAGGCATGAACCACCAGTGCCCAGTATATGAGGTCTTTTGAAGGAATCTTGGCGAATCTGTAAAGGAGCCCTAAAGGGCCTGGATAGACCATGACCCAATCAAGGAGCTGGGATGGGGGAAGGTTGACCTTCTAGCCATTCTGATCCCCCAAAATTGAAGATGCCAGGTGATGTATGCACCAAACACCTACCAGGCTTAGTGGGGGAAAAAGTAGAGAATACCCAAAGACTGCAGTGTAGAAATCTCTGATTTTGCATGCATGTGGTGTGTGTGTGTGTGTGTGTGTGTGTGTGTGTGTGTGTGTGTGTGTGTGTGAACTCAGGGCCTAGGCTCTATCCCTGACTTTTCTTGCTCAAAACTATTGCTGTGCCACTTGAGCCACAGCCCCACTTGCTTTTCGATGGTTAATTGTAGGTCAGAGTCTCAAGGACTTTCCTGTCCAGGGTGGCTTTGACTCATGATGGGGGCCCAAGGGAAGCAAGAGTAAACACAACTCACAAGTACAATCCCTATGGAGGGCCACTCCGGTCCCCTGGTGGCCACACATGGAACATGCGGTCCCATGCCATTATCCTCTAGAGTTCAATTTGGGCAAGTGACTAGGGCCAAGCTGACTTTTGCTCACCCTGATTGCAGATGCCAGAGCAGGTCTGTTCCACCCTTGGCCAAGAGAGCTCCAGGAGGCCCAGCTTTCCAGGGACACAGGGAAGGGAGAGGTCAGCTCCAGGCTGAGCTAAGAGCCTTTGCCCACAGATACCCCAACTTAGCCTTACTTATCACCATAAGACCTGTCAAAGAACAACCCCAAAAACCAAAATTGGATCTGTGCCTCCAAGTGGTAGAGCTCTAGCATTGAACCAAAGAGCTCAGGGACAGGGCCCCCAAGCTTTGAGTTCAAGACCCCCAGCTGACTTCCCCCATAAAACACAGCTTGTCTAAATGTGAACTAGTAGGATTTGTGGAGTGTTTCTGAAGAATGGTGATACTGAAGAAAGCACCCTAATTCTAATGACAGCTGAACTTGTGACATACAGCTATGTGCTGAGTCCTTCACAGGGTGCTATTTACTGGGTCCTTCCCTCATGGGAGTTATGTGCTGAGTCCTCAAAAAGGTGCTGTTTGCTGAGTCATCCCAAAGGTTGCTATGTGCTGAGTCCCTGA
>NW_012308704.1:0-2532 GCF_000151885.1 Dipodomys ordii | reverse complement strand
AAGCAGAAGCAGAATAAGAAGCACAAGAAGGAGAAATTGAAGGAGAAGGAGACGGAGAAGCAGAAAGAGAAGTAGGAGAAGCAGAAGAAGAAGAAGCAGGAGAAGCAGAAGCAGAAGAAACAGAAGAAGGAGAAGAGCAGAAGCAGAAGCAGAAGGAGAAGCAGAAGCAGAAGGAGAAGCAGAAGAAGCAGAAGCTGAAGCAGAAGAAGAAGAAACAGAAAAAGCAGAAGAAGAAGCAGCAGGAGAAGCAGAAGAAGAAGAAGGAGAAGGAGAACGAGAAGTATTAGGAGTAGGAGAAACAGAAGGATAAGCAGAAACAGAAAGAGAAGGAGAATGAGAAGGAGAAGCAGAAGAAGCATAAGCAGGAGAAGCAGAAGCAGAATGAAAAGCAGAAGAAGGAGAAATTGAAACAGAAGAAGATGCAGTATAAGAAGCAGAAGCAGAAGGAGAAGCAGAAGAAGGAGAAGGAGAAGGATAAGCATAAAGAGAAACAGAAGGAGAAGCAGGAGAAGCAGAAGCAGGAGAAGCAGAAGCAGAAGAAGGAGAAGAAGCAGAAGCAGAAAGAGAAGTAGAAACAGAAGGAGAAGCAGAAATAGAAGCAGAAGAACCCGAAGAAGCAGAAGCAGAACCTGAAGCACAAAGAGAAGCAGGAGAAGCAGAAGAAGCAGAATCTGGAGAAGAAGAAGGAGAACCAGAAGGTGAAGCAGAAGCAGAAAGAGAAGCAAAAGCAGAAGGAGAAGCAGAAGGATAAGCAGAAGCAGAAGAAGATGCAGAAGGAGAAGCTGGAGAAGCAGAAGAAGCAGAAGCTGAAAGAGAAGTAGAAGTAGTAGAAGGAGAAGCAAGAGCAGCAGAAGCAATAAGAGAAGCAGAAGGAGAAGCAGAAGCAGAATGGGAAGCAGAATGAGAAGCAGAAGAAACAGAAGATGCAGGAATAGCAGAAGAAGAAGAAAGAGAAGAAAAAGAAGAAGAAGAAGAAGAAGAAGAAGAAGAAGAAGAAGAAGAAGAAGAAGAAGAAGAAGAAGAAGAAGAAGAAGAAGAAGAAGAAGAAGAAGAGGAAGAGGAAGAAGAAGAAGAAGAAGAAGAAGAAGAAGAAGAAGAAGAAGAAGAAGAAGAAGAAGAAGAAGAAGAAGAAGAAGAAGAAGCATAAGGAGAAGCAGAAGAAGAAGAAGCAGGAGAAGCAGAAGCAGAAGAAAAAGAATAAGCATAAGAAGCAGAAGCAGAGGGAGAAGCAGAAGAAGGAGAAGGAGCAGCAGAAGGAGAATCAGAAGGAGAAGCAGAAGAGGGAGGCAGAAGAAGAAGCAGAAGCAGAAGAACATGCAGAAGGAGAAGCAGGAGAAGCAGAAGAAGCAGAAGCAGAAGGAGAAGCAGAAGTAGGAGAAGGAGAAGGAATGGCAGCAGAATCAATAGGAGAAGCAGAAGCAGAAGCAGAAGCAGAAGAAACAGAAGGAGAAGAAGCAGAAGTAGAAGAAGAAGCAGAAACAGAAGGAAAAGCAGAAAGAGAAGCAAGAGAAGCAGAAGAAGCAGCAGCAGGAGGAGCAGAAGCAGAAGAAGCCGAAGAAGCAGAAGCAGAACCTGAAGCAGAAGGAGAAGCAGGAGTAGCAGAAGAAGCAGAATCTGGAGAAGCAGAAGGAGAAGCAGAAGCAGAAAGTGAAGCAAAAGCAGAAGGAGAAGCAGAAGAAACAGAAGAAGCAGAGGCAGTAGCAGAAGAAGCAGAAGATGCAGAAGCAGAAGGAGAAGAAGAAGGAAAAGCAGAAAAACGAGAAGGAGAAGGAGAAGGAGAAACAGAAGGAGAAGCAGAAAGAGAAGCAGAAGAAGGAGCAGGAGAAGGAAAAGCAGCAGGAGAAGCAGAAAGAGCAGCAGAAGGAGAAGCAGGAGATGCAGAAACAGGTGAAGCAGAAGCAGAAGAAACAGGAGAAGGACAAGAAGCAGAAGCAGAAAGAGAAGCAGAAGGAGAAGCAGAAAGAGAAGGAGGGGAAGCAGAAGAAGCAGAAGCAGGAGAAGCAGAAGCATAAGAATCCGAAGAAGCAGAAGCAGAACCTGAAGCAGAAGGAGAAGCAGGAGAAGCAGAAGAAGCAGAATCTGGAGAAGCAGAATGAGAAGCAGAAGGAGAAGCAGAAGCAAAAAGAGAATCAAAAGCAGAAGGAGAAGCAGAAGAAGTAGAAGCAGTAGCAGTTGTAGAAGAAGCCGAACGAGAAGCAGAAGGAAAAGCAGAAGAACAAGAAGGAGAAGGAGAAACAGAAGGAGAAGCAGAAGGAGAGGCAGAAAGGAAGCATGTAAAGCAGAAGAAGAAGAAGGAGAAGGAGAATCAGAAGGAGAAGCAGAAGAAGGAGAAGGAGAAGCAGAAGAAGATGCAGAAGGAGAAGCAGGAGAAGCAGAAGCAGCAGAAGCAGAAGGAGAAGAAGGACAAGCAGAAGAAGCAGAAGCAAAAGGAGAAGCAAAAGAAGGAGAAGCGGAAGCAGAATAAAGACAAGAACAAGCAGAGGGAGATGCAGAAGGAGAAGCAGGAGAAGCAGAAGGAGAAGCAGAAGGAGA
>NW_012308703.1:0-2532 GCF_000151885.1 Dipodomys ordii | reverse complement strand
TGATTCTCCTTATGCTTCTCCTTATGCTTCTCCTTATGCTTCTTCTTCTTCTTCTTCTTCTTCTTCTTCTTCTTCTTCTTCTTCTTCTTCTTCTTCTTCTTGTTCTTCTTCTTGTTCTTCTTCTTGTTCTTCTTCTTGTTCTTCGTCTTCTCCTTCTTCTTCTTCTTCTTCTTCTTCTTCTTCTTCTTCTTCTTCTTCTTCTTCTTCTTCTTCTTCTTCTTCTTCCTCTTCTTCTTCTTCTTCTTCGGCTTCTTCTTCTTCTTCTTCTCTTCTCCTTCTTCTTCTCTTTCCTCTGCTTCTGCTTTTCCTGCTTCTTCAGCTTCTCTTGCTTCTCTTTCTGCTTTTCCTTCTGTTTCTGCTTCTCCTTCTGATTCTGGTTCTTCTCCTTCTTCTGTTTCTTCTGCTTCTGGCTTTGGCTTCTCCTGCTTCTCGTACTGCTTCTCCTTCTCTTTCTCCTTCTTCTGCTAATCCTTCTGCTTCTGCTTCTCCTTCTGCTTCTGCTTCAATTTCTCCATCTGCTTCTCATTCTGCTTCTGCGTCTTCTATTTCTTCTGCTTCTCCTGCTTCTGCTTCTCCTGCTTCTCCTACTTCTCGTGATGCTTCTCCTTCTGCGTCTCATTCTGCTTCTGCTTATCCTTTTGCTTCTCCTACTCCTAATCCTTCTCTTTCACCTTCTTCTTCTTCTGCTTCACCTGAAGCTTCTGCTTCTGCTTATTCTACTATTTATATTTCTTCTGCTTCTGCTTCAATTGTGCTTCTTCTGATTCTCCTTCTACTTCAATACTGCTTCTGCTTCTTCAGCTTCTCCTGTTTCTTCTACTTCAGCTTCTCCTGCTTCTTCTACTAAACAAGAAAAAAAAAAAAGAAAAAAATTCTGAAACTGCTTCTCCTACATCATCAGAATAAGCAAATCTCCAACATCTGATATTTTTGATTCTGTTTCTTTTTCTTCTTTTTCTTCTGATTTCTTCTGATTCTACTTCTGCTTCTCCTTCTTCTAATTCTCTTTCTACTTCTTCTGATTCTCCTGCTTCTCCTTCTTATTCTCCTTCAGTTTCTGCTTCTCTTTCTGCTTCTCTTTTTCCTTCTGCTACTCCTTCTCCTTCTCCTTCTTCTACTTCTCCCACTACTTCTGCTTCTGCTTCTTTTACTTATTCTTTTTCTTCTGCTTCTGCTTCTCCTGCTTCTGCTTCTCCTGCTTCTCCTTATACTTCTCCTTATGCTTCTCCTTATGCTTCTCCTTATGCTTCTTCTTCTTCTTTTTCTTCTTCTTCTTCTTCGTCTTCTTCTTCTCTTTCTTCTGATTCTGCTTTTCCTGCTTCTTCTGCTTCTACTGCTTCTCTTTCTGATTCTCATTCTTCTTCTGCTTCTCTTTCTGCTTCTCCTATTGCTTCTGCAAACTCTTCCTTCTCCTTCTCCTTCTTCTACTTCTCCTTCTGCTTCTGCTTCTTCTGCTTCTCCTGCTTCTCCTTCTGCATCTTCTTCTTCTTCTGCTTCTCTTTCTGCTGTTTCTTCTGCTTCTGTTTCTCCTTCTGCTTCTCCTTCTGCTTCTTCTGCTTCTCCTTCTGATTCTCCTTCTGCTTCTCCTTCTGTGTCTCCTTCTCCTTCTCGTTCTTCTGCTTTTCCTTGTTCTTCTCCTTCTGCTTCTGCTGCAACTGCTACTGCTTCTGCTTCTTCTGTTTCTTCTGCTTCTCCTTCTGCTTTTGATTCTCTTTCTGCTTCTGCTTCTAATTCAGCTTCTCATTCTGCTTCTCCAGATTCGGCTTCTTCTGCTTCTCCTTCGGCTTCAGGTTCTGCTTCTGCTTATTCGGATTCTTATGCTTCTGCTTCTCCTGCTTCTGCTTCTTCGGCTTCCCCTCCTTCTCTTTCTGTTTCTCCTTCTTTTTCTGCTTCTCCTTCTGCTTCTGCTTCTTGTCCTTCTCCTGTTACTTCTGCTTCTGCTTCTGCTTCTCCTGTCTCTGCATCTCCTGCTTCTCCTTCTGCTGCTCTTTCTGCTTCTCCTGCTGCTTTATCTTCTCCTGCTCCTTCTTCTGCTTCTCTTTCTGCTTCTCCTTCTGTTTCTCCTTCTCCTTCTCGTTCGTCTGCTTTTCCTTCTGCTTCTCCTTCTGCTTCTGCATGTTCTGCTTCTTCTGCTACTGCCTCTGCTTCTTCTGTTTCTTCCGTTCTCCTTCTGCTTCTCCTTCTGCTTTTGCTTCTCTTTCTGCTTCTGCTTCTCCTTCTGCTTCTCCTGTGCTGCTTTTTCAGCTTCTCCTGCTTCTCTTTTTGCTTTTCCTTCTGTTTCTGCTTCTCCTTCTGCTTCTGCTTCTTATCCTTCTTCTGTTTCTTCTGCTTCTGCTTCTCCTGCTTCTGCTTCTCCTGCTTCTCATTCTACTTCTCTTTCTGGTACTCTTACTGATACTCCTACTCCTTCATCTGCTTCTCCATCTGCTTCAGCTTCTCCTACTGAATCTGTTAAATTACTCCTTCTGCTTCTCTTACTGCTACAGCGTCTACAGTTTCTTCTGCTAATCCTGCATCAGTATCTCCTGCTTC
>NW_012308702.1:0-2532 GCF_000151885.1 Dipodomys ordii | reverse complement strand
AGCGTGGGACAAAGTGGGACACCACGGGACACAGTGTTACACAGCGGGACACAGCGGGGACACTGCGGGACACAGCAAGATAAAGCGGGGGACACAGCGGGACACAGAGTGACACAGCGGGGGACAGCGGGGGACACAGCGGGACACAGTGGGCTACCCAGTGAGGACACAGTGGGACACAACAGGGGACACAGCGAGGACACTGCGGGGGACACAGCGGGACACAGTGGGGAACACAGCGAGGACACAGCGGGACACAACGGGACACAGCGTCGATACAGCAGGGAGGCAGCGTTACACAGCGTGGTACACACTGTGGACACAACGGGACACAGTGGGGGCACAGCGGGACACAGCGGGACACAGTGGGACACAGCGGGGACAAAGCGTGAGACACAGCGAGGGACAGAGAGGGAAACAGCAGGGGACACAGCGAGGAAACAGCGGGACACAGCGGTGACACAGCGGGGACTCAGCGGGGGACACAGTGGGACACAGCGGGGGACACTTCGGGACACAGTGTGGGACAGAGCGTGGGTCACAGCGAGACACAGCGGGGACAAAGCTGGACACAGCGGGGTACACAGAGGGACACAGCAGGGACACAGCGGGGAAACAGCGTGACACAAAAGGACACAGCTGGACACAGCGGGGTACACAGCGGGACACAGCGGGGACACAGCGGGACACAGCGGGGACAGAGTCGGACACAGCGGGACACAGCGGGGGACCCAGCGGGACCCAGCGTGGGACCCAGCGAGGACACAGCGGGACACAGCGGTGGACACAACGGGGGACACAGCGGGACACAGCGGGGAACACAGCGAGGACACAGCGGGACACAGCGGGAAACACTGCGAGGTCACAGCGGGGGACAAAACGGGACAACACGGGACACAGTGTGACAGCGTGGGACACAGCTGGGACACTGCAGGGGCACAGCGGGACAAAGCGGGCGACACAGTGAGACACAGCGGGGGACACAGCGGGGGACAGCAGGGGACAGAGAGGGGACACAGCGGGACACAGCAGGGGACACAGAGGGGTACACAGTGGGACACAGCCGGAAACACAGCGCGGACACAGCGGGACACACCGGGACACAGCGTCAATACAGCGGGGACAGAGAGGGTCACAGCAGGGACACAGCGGGACACAGCGGGGGACACAGCGGGACACAGCGGGGACACAGCGGGACACAGCGGGACACAGCGGCGGACACAGCGGAACACAGCGTGGGACACAGCGAGGACACAGCAGGACACAGCGGGACACAGCGGGGACAGAGCGGGACACAGTCGGACACAGCGGGACACAGCGGGGGACACAGCGGGACACAGCGGGGGACCCAGCGAGGACATAGCGGGACATAGCGGGGGACACAGCGAGGACACAGCGGTGGACACAACGGGGGACACAGCGGGACACAGCTGGGAACACAGCGAGGACACAGCGGGACACAGCGGGAAACACTGCGAGGTCACAGCAGGGGTCAAAGCGGGACAACACGGGACACAGTGTGACACAGTGGGACACAGTGGGGACACTGCAAGGGCACAGCGGGACACAGTGGGCGACACAGCGAGACACAGCGGGGGACACAGCGGGGGACAGCAGGGGACAGAGAGAGGACACAGCGGGACACAGCGGGGGACACAGAGGGGTACACAGCGGGACACAGCCGGGAACACAGCGCGGACACAGCGGGACACACCAGGACACAGTGTCAATACAGCGAGGACAGAGAGGTTCTCAGCCGTGACCTGCGGGGACACAGCGGGACACAGCGGGGGACACAGCGGGACACAGTGGGGACACAGCGGGGACACAGCGGGACCCAGCAGGACACAGCGGGACACAGCAAGACACAGCGGGGGACACAGCGGGACACAGCGGGGGACACAGCGGGACACAGCGGGGACACAGAGGGGACTCAGCAGGGGACATAGCGGGGGACAAATCGGGACACCAGAGGACACAGTGGGACATAGCGGGACACAGCGGGGACACTGCGGGGACACAGCGGGACAAAGCGGGGGACCCAGCGGGACCCAGCGGGAACCAGCAGGACCCAGCGGGGAAACAGCGCGGACACAGTGGGACACAGCGAGGACACAGCCGGACACAGCGGGACACTGCGGGGCACAGCGGGGGACACAGCAGGACACAGCGGGGGACACAGGGCGGACACAGCGGAACACAGCATGGGACAAAGCGAGGACACAGCGTGAAACAGCGAGACACAGCGGGACCCAGCGGGGACCCAGCAGTGGACACAGCGGGACACAGCGGGGGACAAAGCGGGACAACACGGAACACAGCAGGACACAGCGTGAAACAGCGGTGAACCTGCGGGGACACAGCGGGACACAGCGGGGGACACAGCGAGGCACAGCGGGACACAGCGGGGACACAGCGGTGGCTCAGGGAGGCCACAGCGGGGGGACAAAGCGGGACACAGCGGGAACACAGAGGGACACAGCGGGACACAGCCCGTGAAACAGCGGGGGACACAGCGGGACACAGCGGGGG
>NW_012308701.1:0-2532 GCF_000151885.1 Dipodomys ordii | reverse complement strand
CATGCGGCTCTTCCTTCTCCTACTTCTACTTCTCCTTGTGCTTCTGCTTCTTCTACTTCTCCTGCTTCTCCTTCTGCATCTTCTTCTGCTTCTGTTTCTCCTTCTGCTGCTTCTTCTGCTTCTGTTTCTCCTTCTGCTTCTCCTTCTGCTTCTTCTGCTTCTGCTTCTCCTTCTGCTTCTCCTTCTGATTCTCCTTCTGCTTCTCCTTCTGTTTCTCCTTCTCCTTCTCGTTCTTCTGCTTTTCTTCCTGCTTCTCCTTCTGCTTCTGCTGCAACTGCTACTGCTTCTTCTGTTTCTTCTGCGTCTCGTTCTGTTTTGATTCTCTTTCAGCTTCTGCTTCTCCTTCAGCTTCTCATTCAGCTTCTCCAGATTCTGCTTCTTCTGCTTCTCCTGCTTCCGTTTTTGCTTCAGGTTCTGCTTCTGCTTCTCCGGATTCTTATGCTTCTGCTTCTCCTGCTTCTGCTTCTTCTGATTCCCCTCCTCTTCCTGCTTCTCCTTCTGTTTTTGCTTCTCCTTCTGCTTCAGCTTCTTGTCCTTCTCCTGTTTCTTCTGCTTCTGCTTTTCCTGCTTCTGCTTCTTCTGCTTTTCCCGCTTCTCTTTCTGCTTCTGCTTCTCCTGATACTGCTTCTTCTGCTTCTCTTTCTGCTTCTCCTTCTGCTCCTTCTCTTTCTTCTGTTTCTTCTTCTTCTGCTTCTCCCGCTTCTGCTTCTTCTGCTTCTCCTGCTTGTCCTTATCCTTCTGCTTCTCCTTCTCCTTCTTCTCCTTCTCTTTCTGCTTCTGCTTCTGCTTCTTCTGATTCTCCAACTTTTCCTTCTTCTTCTCCTTCTGTTTCTGCTTCTCTTTCTGCTTCTGCATCTCCTTCTGCTTCACCTTCTGCTGCTCTTTCTCCTTCTTGGTTTCTCCCTCTGCTTCTGCTTCTTATGCTTCTTCTTTATCTTCTGCTTCTGCTTCTCCTGCTTCTGCTTCTTATGCTTCTACTGCTTCTTCTGCTTCTCCTTCTTCTGCTTCTATTCTCTTTGTGCTTCTGCTTCTCCTGCTTGTTTTTCTGTTTCTTCTGCTGCTTCTTCTTCTGCTGCTTCTTCTACTTCTCCTTCTCCTTCTCTTTTTGCTTCGCCTTCTGCTTCTGCTTCTGCTTCTTCTGTTTCTCTTGCCTGATTTCTGATTCTACTTCTTCTGCTGCTTCTCCTTCTGCTTCTGCTTCTACTTCTGATTCTGATTCTGCTTCTTCTCTTTCGGCCTCTCCTGCTTCTGCTTCTTGTGCTTCTCCTGCTTCTCTTTCTGCTTCTCATTCCGCTTCTGCTTCTCCTTCTGCTTCTGCTTCTCCTCCTTCTCCTTCTCCTACTTCTATTTCTCCTTCATCTTCTGCTTCTTCTGCTTCTCCTTCTGCATCTTCTTCTGCTTCTCCTTGTTCTGCTTCTCCTTCTTATTCTCCTACTGCTTCTCCTTCTGTTTCTCCTTCTCCTTCTTGTTCTTCTGCTTTTCCTTCTGCTTCTCGTTCTGTTCTGCTACAACTGCTACTGCTTCTACTTCTTCTGTTTCTTCTGCTTCTCCTTCTGCTTTTGATTCTCTTTCTGCTTCTGCTTCTCCTTCTGCTTCTCCTTCTGCTTCTCCAGATTCTGCTTCTTCTGCTTCTCCTGCTTCTCCTTCTGCTTCAGGTTCTCCTTCTGCTTCTTCGGATTCTTATGCTTCTGCTTCTCCTGCTTCAGCTTCTTCTGCTTCTTGTCCTTCTCCTGTATGTTCTGCTTATGCTCCTCCTGTTTCTGCATCTCCTGCTCCTCCTTCTGCTGCTCTTTCTGCTTCTCCTTCTGTTTCTCCTTCTCCTTCACCTTCTCGTTCTTCTGCTTTTCCTTCTGCTTCTCCTTAAGCTTCTGCATCTTCTGCTTCTTCTGCTACTGCCTCTGCTTCTTCTGTTTCTTCTGCTTCTAGTTCTGCTTATCCTTCTGCTTTTGCTTCTCTTTCTGCTTCTGCTTCTCCTTCTGCTTCTCCAGATTCTGCTTCTCCTGCTTCTCCTTCTGCTTCAGGTTCTGCTTCTGCTTTTTCTTCTCCTGCTGCTGCTGCTTCTGCTTCTCCTGCTTCTCTTTCTGCTTTTTCTTCTGTTTCTGCTTCTCCATCTGTTTCTTCTCCTTCTTCTGTTTCTTCTGTTTCTGCTTCTCCTGCTTCTGCTTCTCCTGCTTCTCGTTCGGCTTCTCTTTCTGCTTCTCCTTCTCCTTCTCCTTCTTCTGCTTCTCCTTCTGCTTCTGTTTCTCCTTCTGCTTCTGCTTCAATTTCTCCTTCTGCTTCTCATTCTGCTTCTGCGTCTTCTGTTTATTCGGCTTCTCCTGCTTCTGCTTCTCCTGCTTCTCCTACTTCTCGTGCTGCTTCTCCTTCTGCGTCTCTTTCTGCTTCTGCTTATCCTTTTGCTTCTCCTACTCCTAATATTCCTCTTTCGCCTTCCCCATCTTCTTCTTCTGCTTTTCCTGCTGCTTCTGCGTCTGCTTATTCTACTATTTCTGTTTCTTCTGCTTATGCTTTAGATTGTGCTTCTTCTGTTTC
>NW_012308700.1:0-2532 GCF_000151885.1 Dipodomys ordii | reverse complement strand
CAGCAGTATACAGCGGGACAAAGCGGGACACAGCGGGGACACAGCAGAGACACAGCGGAGGACAGAGCGGTACACAGCGGGGGACCCAGGGATGACAGACCAGGACCCAGCGGGACCCAGCGTGGATACAGCAGGGACCCAGCTGGACCCAGCGGGACACAGCGGGGACACAGCAGTAGACACAGCGGGACACAGCGTTGGACAAAGGGAGGACACAGCGGGACACAGCGGAACCCAGCGTCGATACAGCAGGGACACAGGGGGACACAGTGGGGTTCACAGCTGGGGACACAGCAAGGACACAGCGGGACACAGCGGGACACAGCGGGGACACTGCGGGAATATAGCAGGACACAGCGGGGTACACAGAGGGACACAGCTGGGGACACAGCGGGGACACAGCGGGAAACAGCGGAACACAGCGGGAGTCAAAGCGGGAGACAGCGGCGGACACAGCGAGGACACAGGGGGACACAGCGGCGACACAGAGGGGACTCACCGGGGGACACAGCGTGGGACAAAGTGGGACACCACGGGACACAGTGTTACACAGCGGGACACAGCGGGGACACTGCGGGACACAGTAGGACAAAGCGGGGGACACAGCGGGCCACAGCGGGCCACAGCGGGGCACACAGCGGGGGGACAGCGGAGACAGAGAGTGGCCACAGCGAGACAAAGCGGTGACACAGCTGGACACAGCGGGGGTACACAGCGGGACACAGCGGGCACACAGCGGGGACACAGTTGGGACACAGCGGGGACACAGTGGGACACAGCGGGACACAGCAGGCACACAGCGGGGGACACAGCGGGACACAGCGGGACACAGCGGGGACAGAGAAGGACATAGCCGGACATGCGGGACACAGCGGGGTACACAGCGGGACACAGTGGGGGACCCAGTGAGGACACAGTGGGACACAGCAGGGGACACAGCAAGGACACAGCGGGTGGCACAGCAGGGGACACAGCGGGACACAGCGGGGAACACAGCGAGGACACAGCGGGACACAGTGGGACAGAGCGTCGATACAGCGGGGACACATCGTTACACAGCGTGGTACACAGTTTTGGACACAACGGGACACAGTGGGGGCACAGCCGGACACAGCGGGACACAGTGGGACACAGCAGGGACAAAGCGTGAGACACAGCATGGGACAGAGAGGGAGACAGCAGGGGACACAGCGAGGAAACAGCGGGACACAGCGGTGACACAGCGGGGACTCAGCGGGGGACACAGTGGGACACAGCGGGGGACACTGCGGGACACAGCGGGGGACACTTCGGGACACAGTGTGGAACAGAGCGTGGGACACAGCGAGACACAGCGGGGACAAAGCTGGACACAGCGGGGTACACAGAGGGACACAGCAGGGACACAGCGGGGAAACAGCGTGACACAAAAGGACACAGCTGGACACAGCGGGGTACTCAGCGGGACACAGCGGGCACACAGCGGGGACACAGCGGGACACAGCGGGTACACAGTCGGACACAGCGGGACACAGCGGCGGACACAGCGGGACACAGCGGGGGACCCAGCGAGGACACAGCGGGACACAGCGGTGGACACAACGGGGGACACAGCAGGACACAGCGGGGAACACAGCGAGGACACAGCGGGACACAGCGGGAAGCACTGCGAGGTCACAGCGGGGGACAAAACGGGACAACACGGGACACAGTGTGACAGAGTGGGACACAGCGGGGACACTGCAGGGGCACAGCTGGACAAAGCGGGCGACACAGCGAGACACAGCGGGGGACACAGCGGGGGACAGCAGGGGACAGAGAGGGGACACAGCGGGACACAGCAGGGGACACAGAGGGGTACACAGCGGGACACAGCCGGAAACACAGCGCGGACACAGCGGGACACACCGGGACACAGCGTCAATACAGCGGGGACAGAGAGGGTCACAGCAGGGACAAAGCGGGACACAGCAGGACACAGCGGGGGACACAGCAGGGACACAGCGGGGACACAGTGGGGGCACAGCGGGACACAGCGGGACACAGTGGGACACAGCGGGGACAAAGCGTGAGACACAGCGGGGTACAGAGCTGGAGACAGCGGGGGACACAGCCAGGACACAGGGGGACACAGCGTTGACACAGCGGGGTCTCAGCGGGGGACACAGCGGGAGACAAAGAGGGACACCACGGAACACAGCGGGACACAGCAGGAAACAGCAGTGACACTGCGGGGACACAGTGGGACACAGCGGGGGACACAGCGGGACACAGAGGGGGACAGAGCGGGACACAGTGGGGGACAGAGCGTGGGTCACAGCGAGACACAGCTGGGACAAAGCTGGACACAGCGGAGTACACAGAGGGACACAGTGGGGACGCAGCGGGGAAACAGCGTGACACAGCAGGACACAGCGGGACACAGCGGGGGACACATCGAGGACACAGCGGCACACAGCATGGGACACAGCAAGGACACAGTGTGACACAGCGGGGGACACAGCGGGACATAGCGGGGAACACAGCGGGGGACAGAGCGGGACACAGCGGGAC
>NW_012308699.1:0-808 GCF_000151885.1 Dipodomys ordii | reverse complement strand
CATAGTTGACGATTAGGGGGAGGAGGAAGAAAAACGCTCCCCACGGCCCGCCACTGAGCCGCCGGGGGATCCTCCCCATACGTACCGACTCCATGCATCAACACACGCGTCCCCGGCCACTCACGGGGGGTTCCACGGAGCGGCGGGAGAGGGACCGGCCCCCACGAAATCAGCCATCTGATTCACGCCACACACGGTTCCGGGGCTTGCATTACCCGCGCGGCCGCTCCACCTCACTAGTCCGATCCCGATCAGGGTTAACAACAAAAATGGCGGCGTGGCCAACTCCAGATAAGGAGGCACAGCCCCCCCCCCCCGCGCCGCCGCTGCCGCCACCGCCTCCTCGCTGCGGCCCGGGCCCGGCCCGAAACGAAAAGACAATTTACCCATCACTGAGTCTCTGCTGTTTCCTCGCATACATTACCATCAATGCCCGGCCTGTGAGTGTGTGTCGGGGAGGGGGGAGAGCGGCCGCGGAAGGCGGGCGGGCGGGCGAGGGCGAGCGTGCGGGCGGGCGGGCCGGCGGGCGCGCAGGCGGCGGCGGGCGGGCGGCAGCCCCCGGCACCAGGGCCCGGCGCGCCCTCGGCGACTCTCAGCACCTCCCCGTTACTGGCGCCGGCGCCCCCGGGCCATGTCCCTCCGTCGACACCACGCTCACTCTCGGCCGGGGCAGCGGCGCCAACTACACGGCGGCCGAGCGGACGGGGAGGGGGGGGAGGGGGGTCGGGAAGACGCGCCCGGCTCAACCCCGCCGAGAGCGAAATGCCTCCGGTGCCGCCTTCTTCTTCATCAGCTCCGCCGCCGCCGC
>NW_012308698.1:0-2533 GCF_000151885.1 Dipodomys ordii | reverse complement strand
CACCCATGTGTCCCCCGCTGTGTCCCACCGTGTCCCACTGTGTCCACCACTGTTTCCCCCGCTGTGTCCGGCTGTGTCCCCCGCTGTGTGCCGCTGTGTCCCGCTATGTCCCCCGCTTTGTCCTGCTGTGTCCCCGCAGTGTCCCCGCTGTGTCCCGCTGTGTCACACTGTGTCCCGTGGTGTCCCACTTTGTCCCCCGCTGTTTACCCCGCTGTGTCCTCCGCTGAGTCCCCTCTGTATCGATGCTGTGTCCCGCTGTGTCCCGCTGTGTCCTCGCTGTGTTCCTCGCTGTGTCCCGCTGTGTCCCCCGCTGTGTCCCGCTGTGTCCTCGCTGGGTCCCCCGCTGTGTCCCGCTGTGTCCCCCACTGTGTCCCGCTGTGTCCGACTATGTCCCGCTCTGTCCCCGCTGTGTCCCGCTGTGTCCCGCTGTGTCCCCGCTGTGTGCCCGCTGTGTCCCGCTGTGTACCCCGCTGTGTCCAGCTGTGTCACCGAGTTGTCCCGCTGTGGCCCTACTCTGTCTCCGCTCTGTCCCCCGCTTTGTTCCGTTGTGTCCCGCTGTGTCCCCCGCTTTGTCCTACTGTGTCCCCACAGTGTCCCGCTGTGTCCCGCTGTGTCTCACTGTGTCCCGTGGTGTCCCTCTTTGTCCCCCGCTGTGTCCCCCACTGAGTCCCCTCTGTGTGGCCGCTGTGTCCTGCTGTGTGCTCGCTGTGTCCCCCGCTGTCTCCCGCTTTGTCCCCTGCTGAGTTCCGCTGTGTCCCGCTACGTCCTCGCTGTGTCCCCCGCTGTGGCCCGCTGTGTCCCTGCTATGTCCCCAGCTGTGTTCCACTGTGGACCGCTCTGTACCCCGCTGTGTCTCGCTATGTTCCCGCAGTGTCCCGCTGTGTCCCGCTGTGTCCTCGCTGTGTCCTCGCTGTGTCCCCTGCTGTGTCCTGTTGTGTCCCCAGCTGTGTACCTCGCTGTGTCCTTCTGTGTCCCCGCTGTATCGAGGCTGGGTCCCGCTGGGTCCCGCTGTGTCCTCCCTGTGTCCCCCACTGTGTCCCGCTGTGTCCGCCATTGTGTCCCGCTGTGTCTACTGCTTTGTCCCCACTGTGTCCCGCTGTGTCCCGCTGTGTCCTCGCTGTGTCCCACGCTGTGTTCCGCTGTGGCCTCGCTTTTTTCCCCGCTGTGTCCCGCTGTGTACCCCTCTGTGTCCCCCGCTGTGTCTCGCTGTGTCCCCCGCTGTGTCCATGCTCTTTCCCCTCTGTGTCCCGCTGTGTCCTGCTGTGTACTGCTGTGTCCCCCGCTGAGTCCCGCTGTGTCCCAATGTGTCCTCGCTCTGTCCCCCGCTGTGTACCTCTGTGTCCTTCCTGTGTCCCACGCTGTGTCCCGCTGTGTCCCCACTGTGTCCCCCGCTATGTCCCGCTATGTCCCCCGCTGTGTCCCGCTCTGTCCTTGCTGTGTCCCCCACTGTGTGCCGCTGTGTCCTCGCTGTTTCCCCGCTGTGTCCCTGCTGTGTCCCTCTGTGTACCCCGCTGTGTCCAGCTTTGTACCCGCTGTGTCTCGCTGTGTCCCACGCTCTGTCCCACACTGTGTCCCGCAGTGTCCCCCGCTGTGTCCCACTGTGTCCCCCGCTGTGTCCCCCTCTGAGTTCCCGTTGTGTCACCGCTGTGTCCCGCTGTGTCCTCGCTGTGTCCCCTGCTTTCTCCCTCTCTGTCCCCCGCTGTGTCTCACGCTTTGTCCCTGCTGTGTCCCACTGTGTCCCGCTGTGTCCGGCTGTGCCCCCACTGTGTCCCGTTGTGTCCAAAGCTGTGTACCACGCTGTGTAACGCTGTGTCCCCGCTGTATCGACGCTGTGTCCCGCTGTGTCCTCGCTGTGTTTCCCTCTGTGTCCCGCTGTGTCCCCCGCTGTGTCCCCCGCTGTGTCCTCGCTGTGTCCCCTGCTGTGTCCAGCTGTGTCCTCACTGGGTCCCCAACTGTGTCCCGCTGTGTCCCCTGCTGTGTCCCGCTCTGTCCGGCTGTGTCCCGCTCTGTCCCCGCTGTGTCCCGCTGTGTCCCCGCTGTGTGCCTGCTGTGTCCCGCTGTGTCTGCCGCTTTGTCCCGCTGTGTCCCACTGTGTCCCGCTGTGTCCCGCTGTGCCCCCACTGTGTCCCCGCTATGTCCCTGCTGTGTCCCTGCTGTGTCGCCGCTGTGTCCCGCTGTTTCCTGCTGTGTCCTCGCTTTGTCCCATGCTGTGTTCCGCTGTGTCCCCCGCTGTGTCCCGATGTGTCCCGCTGTGTCCCCGCTGTGTCCTGCTGTGTCCCCCGCTGTGTCCCGCTGTGTCCCGCTTTGTCCCTGCTGTGACCCTCTCTGTCCCCGCTGTATTGACGCTGTGTCCCGGTGTGTCCCGCTGTGTCCGCGCTGTGTTCCCGGCTGTGTCCCGCTGTGTACCCCTCTGTGTCCCCTGCTGTGTCCCGCTGTGTCCCCTCTCTCTCCCCTGCTGTCCCCCGCTGTGTCCCCCGCTGTGTCTCGCTGTGTCGCCCACTGTGTCCCGCTGTGCCCCTGCAGTGTCCCCTGA
>NW_012308697.1:0-2533 GCF_000151885.1 Dipodomys ordii | reverse complement strand
GCGGGGACAGAGCGGGACACAGTCGGACACAGCGTGACACAGCGGGGGACACAGCGGGAGACAAAGAGGGACACCACGGAACACAGCGGTACACAGCAGTAAACAGCAGTGACACTGCGGGGACACAGTGGGACACAGCGGGGGACACAGCGGGACACAGAGGGGGACAGAGCGTGACACAGTGGGGGACACAGCCGGACACAGCAGGGGAAACAGTGGGGGACACAGCGGGACACAGCGTGATATAGCGAGGACACAGCGGGACAGAGCGGGACACTGCAGGGCACAGCGGGGGACACAGCGGGACACAGCGGGGGACAAAGCAAGGACACAGCGGAACACAGAGTGGGACACAGTGAGGACACAGCGGGACAAAGTGGGACACAGCGGGACACAGCCGGGTCCCAGCAGTGGACACAGTGGGACACAGCGGGGGACACAGCGGGACACAGCGGGGGACACATGGAGGACTCAGCGGGACAAAGCGGGGACACAGCGGCGACTCACCGGGGGACACAGCGGGGCACAAAGCGGGACACCACAGAACACAGTGGGAAACAGCGGGACACAGCGGGGAAACTGCGGGGACACAGGGGGACAAAGCGTGGGACACATAGGGACACAGCGGGGGACACAGTGGGAGACACAGCGGGACACAGCGGGGAACACAGCGAGGACACAGCGGGACCCAGCGGTACACAACGTCGATACAGCGGGGACACAGCGTTACACAGCGTGGTACACAGCTGTGAACACAACGGGACACAGTGGGGGCACAGTGAGACACAGCGGGACACAGCGAGGACACAGCGGGACACAGCACTGACACTGCGGGGGACACAGCGGGGGACACAGCGGGGGACACAGCCGGACACAGCGGGACACAGCGGGGGACAGAGGGGAGACACAGCTGGACCCAGCGCGGGACAGAGCGAGGACACATTGGGACACAACGGGAACACAGCGGGACTCAGCGGGGGACACAGCAGTACACAGCGGGACACAGCGGGGGACACAGAGGAGTAAACAGCAGGACACTGCGGGGAACACAGCGAGGACACAGCGGGACCAAGTGGGACACAGCGTCGATACAGTGGGGACACAGCGGGACACAGTTTGGTACACAGCTGGGGACACAACGTGACACAGCGGGGGACACAGCGAGGACACAGCAGAACACAGCATGGGAAACAGCGAGGACACAGCGGGACACAGAGAGACACAGCGGGACACAGTGGGGACACAGCAGTAGACACAGCAGGACACAGCGGGGGACACAGCGGGACACAGCGGGGAACACAGCGAGGACACAGCGGGGACACAGCGGGACCCGGCAGGACACAGCGGGGCACACAGCAGGACACAGCTTGGGACACAGCGGGAACATAGCAGGACACAGCGGGGGACACAGCGAGGACACAGCGGGACACAGCGGGACACAGCGGGACACAGCGAGGGACAGCAGGGGACACAGCGATGACACAGCGGGACACAGCGGCGACACATAGAGGACTCAGCGGGGGACACAGTGGGGGACAGAGCGGGACACAGCGGGACCCAGCGTGGACAAAGCGTGGGACAAAGCGGGAGACAGCAGGGGACACAGCGAGGACACAGCGGGACACAGCGGCGACACATAGAGGACTCAGCGGGGGACACAGCGGGGGACAGAGCGGGACCCAGCGGGACCCAGCGGGGACAAAGCGTGAGACACAGCGGTGGACAGAACAGGAGACAGAGGCGGACACAGCGAGGACACAGCGGGACACAGCGGGGACACAGGTGGCTGAGGGGGGGCCACAGCGGGGGACAAAGTGGGACACCACGGAACACAGCATGAAACAGCGGTGAACCTGCGGGGACACAGCGGGACATAGCGGGGACACAGCGGGACCCAGCAGGACTCAGCGGGACACAGCATGATACTGCGGGGGACACAGCGGGACACAGCGGGGGACACTGCGGGACACAGCGGGGACACAGAGGGGACTCAGCAGTGGACATAGCGGGGGACAAAGCGGGACACCACAGGACACAGTGGGACTCAGCGGGACACAGCGGGGACTCTGCGGGGACACAGTGGGACAAAGCGGGGGACCCAGTGGGACACAGTGGGACACAGCATCACACAGCGTCGATACAGCGGGGACACAGTTTGACACAGCGAGGACACAGCGGGACACAGCGGGACACTGCGGGGCACAGCGGGGGACACAGCAGGACACAGCGTGGGACACATGGATGACTCAGCGGATCACAGCATGGGACAATGCTAGGACTTTTTGGGAAACAGCGAGACACAGCGGGACCCAGTGGGGACCCAGCAGTGGACAAAGCGGGACACAGCGGGGGACAAATCGGGATTTTTCTGAATACAGCAGGACACAGCTTGAATCAGCGTTGAACTTGCGGGGATACTTTTGGATATAGTGGGGACACTTATGGGACTCAGCATGGGACATAGTGGGGGACAAATCGGGACACCACATGACATATCGGTGATCCAGCGGGATCCATCAGGACACACGGGGGA
>NW_012308696.1:0-2533 GCF_000151885.1 Dipodomys ordii | reverse complement strand
GGCAGCAGAAACAGAAGAAGCAGAAGCAGAAGGAGAAGCCAAAGAGAAGCAGAAGGGGAAGTAGAAAAAACAGCAGAAGAAGCAGAAAAACAAGCAGGAGAAGCAGAAGCAGGAAGAGAAGTAGAAGCAGAAGAAGCAGAAGAAGCAGAAGAAGAAGCAGTAGAAGCATGAGAAGCAGAAGCAGA
Source organism: Dipodomys ordii (assembly GCF_000151885.1). Lineage (NCBI taxonomy): Eukaryota > Metazoa > Chordata > Mammalia > Rodentia > Heteromyidae > Dipodomys > Dipodomys ordii. Next base: position 2,348 of record NW_012308696.1, on the reverse strand, counting down.
ACCAGAAGAAAAAGAAGAAGCATAAGAAGCAGAAGCAGAGGGAGAAACAGAAGAAGGAGAAGGAGCAGCAGAAGGTGAAGCAGAAGGAGATGCAGAAGGAGAAAGAGAAGCAGAAACAGAAGGAGAAGAAGAAGGAGAAGTTGGAGAATAAGAAGAAGCAGAAGCAGAAAGAGAAGCAGAAGAAGGAGAAGGAGAAGCAGAAGGAGAAGGACAAGCAGGAGAAGCAGAAGAAACAGAAGCGGGAGAAGCAGCAGAAGAAGAATAAACAGAAGAAGGAGAAGGAGCAGAAGGAGAAGCAGAAGCAGAAGGAGAAGCAGAAAGAGAAGCAGAAGAAGCAGTAGCAGGAGAAGCAGAAGCAGAAGAAACAGAAGAAGCCGAAGAATCAGAAGGAGAACCTGAAGCAGAAGGAGAAGCAGAAGTAGCAGAAGCTGGAAAAGCAGAAGCAGAAGAAACCGAACAAGCAGAAGAAGCAGAAGCAGAACGAGAAGCAGAAGAAGAAGGAGAAAGAGAAGGATTAGGAGTAGGAGGAGCAGAAGCAGAATAAGAAGCAGAAAGAGAAGCAGAAGAAGAAGCAGAAGGAGAAACAGAAGAAGCAGAAGCAGGAGAAGAAGAAGCAGAAGCAGAATGAGAAGCACAAGAAGGAGAAATTGAAGGAGAAGGAGAAGGAGACGGAGAAGCAGAAGGAGAAGTAGGAGAAGCAGAAGAAGAAGAAGCAGGAGAAGCAGAAACAGAAGAAACAGAAGGAGAAGAGCAGAAGCAGAAGGAGAAGCAGAAGAAGCAGAAGTTGAAGCAGAAGAAAAAGAAACAGAAAAAGCAGAAGAAGCAGAAGAAGAAGCAGCAGGAGAAGCAGAAGAAGAAGAATGAGAAGGAGAAAGAGAAGGATTAGGAGTAGGAGAAACAGAAGGATAAGCAGAAGCAGAAAGAGAAGGAGAATGAGAAGGAGAAGCAGGAGAAGCACAAGAAGCAGAAGCAGGAGAAGCAGAAGCAGGAGAAGCAGAAGCAGAAGAAAAAGAATAAGCATAAGAAGCAGAATCAGAAGGAGAAGCAGAAGAAGGAGAAGCAGAAGCAGAAGAAGCAGCAGAAGCAGAAGCAGAAGAAGATGCAGAAGGAGAAGCAGGAGAAGCAGAAGGAGAAGGAGAAGGCGAAAGAGAAGGATTAAGAGTAGGAGAAGCAAAAGGATAAGCAGAAGCAGAAAGAGACACAGAAGGAGAAGCAGCACGAGAAGTAGGAGAAGCAGGAGAAGCAGAAGCAGGAGAAGCAGAATAAACAGAAGACGCAGAAGCAAAATGAGAAGGAGAAATTGAAGCAGAAGCAGAAGCAGAAGGAGAAGCAGAAGCAGAAGGAGAAGCAGAAGAAGGAGAAGGAGAAGCAAAAAGAGAAGCACAACGAGAAGCAGGAGAAGCAGAAGCAGGAGATGCAGAAGCAAAAGAAACATAGGAAGGAGAAGAAGCAGAAGCAGAAGGAGAAGCAGAAACAGAAGGAAAAGCAGAAAGAGAAGCAGGAGAAGCAGAAGAAGTTGCAGCAGGAGAAGCAATAGCAGAAGAAGCAGAAGCAGAACTTGAAGCAGAAGGAGAAGCAGGAGAAGCAGAATCTGGAGAATTCGAAGGAGAAGCAGAAGCAGAAAGAGAAGCAAAAGCAGAAGGAGAAGCAGAACTAGAATCAGAAGAAACAGAAGAAGCAGAGGCAGTAGCAGAAGAAGCAGAAGATGCAGAAGCAGAAGGAGAAGCAGAAGGAAAAGCAGAAGAACGAGAAGGTGAAGGAGAAGGAGAAACAGAAGGAGAAGCAGAAAGAGAAGCAGAAGAAGGAGCAGGAGAAGGAAAAGCAGCAGGAGAAGCAGAAAGAGCAGCAGAAGGAGGAGCAGGAGATGCAGAAACAGGAGAAGCATAAGCAGAACAAACAGGAAAAGGACAAGAAGCAGAAGCAGAAGGAGAAGCAGATACAGAAGGAGAAGCAGAAAGAGAAGGAGGGGAAGCAGAAGAAGCTGAAGCAGGAGAAACAGAAGCATAAGAATGTGAAGAAGCAGAAGGAGAACCTGAAGCAGAAAGAGAAGCAGGAGAAGCAGAAGAAGCAGAATCTGGAGAAGCAGAAGGAGAAGCAAAAGGAGAAGCAGAAGCAGAAAGAGAATCAAAAGCAGGAGAAGCAGAAGAAACAGAAGAAGTAGAAGCAGTAGCAGTTGTAGCAGAAGCAGAACGAGAAGCAGAAGGAAAAGCAGAAGAACAAGAAGGAGAAGGGAAACAGAAGGACAAGCAGTAGGAGAATAAGTAGGAGAAGCAGAAGAAGGAGAAGCAGAAGCAGAAGAAGATGCAGAAGGAGAAGCAGGAGAAGCAGAAGAAGCAGAAGCAGAAGGA
>NW_012308695.1:0-2533 GCF_000151885.1 Dipodomys ordii | reverse complement strand
GCAGGAGAATCAAAAGAAGCAGAAAGAGAAGGAGAAGAAGGAGAAGCAGAAGTAGAATCCGAAGAAACAGAAGAAGAAGAAGCAGAAGAAACAGAAGCAAAAGAAACAGAAGAAGGAGAAGAGCAGAAGCAGAAGGAGAAGCAGAAGCAGAAGGAGAAGCAGAAAGAGAAGCAGGAGAAGCAGAAGAAGCAGGAGAAGCAGAAGCAGAAGAAACAGGAGAAGCCGAAGAAGCAGAAGCAGAATCTGAAGCAGAAGGAGAAACAGAAGAAGCACAATCTGAAGCAGAAGCAGAAGAAACAGAAATAGTAGAATAAGCAGAAGCAGAAGCACCAGGACAAGCAGAAGAACAAGAAGGAGAAGGCGAAAGAGAAGGATTAGGAGTAGGAGAAGCAAAATGATAAGCAGAAGCAGGAAGAGACGCAGAAGGAGAAGCAGCACGAGAAGTAGGAGAAGCAGGAGAAGCAGAAGCAAGAGAAGCAGAAGAAACAGAAGACGCAGAAGCAGAAGGAGAAACAGAAGGAGAAATTGAAGCAGAAGGAGAAGGAGAAGCAAAAGGAGAAGCAGAAGAAGGAGAAAGAGAAGCAGAAAGAGAAGCAGAAAGAGAAGCACAACGAGAAGCAGGAGAAGCAGAAGCAGGATAAGCAGAAGCAGAAGAAACATAAGAAGGAGAAGAAGCAGAAGCAGAAGGAGAAACAGTAACAGAAGGAAAAGCAGAAATAAAAGCAGGAGCAGCAGAAGAAGCAGCAGCAGGAGAAGCAGAAGCAGAAGAAGCCGAAGAAGCAGAAGCAGAACCTGAAGCATAAGGAGATACAGTAGAAGCAGAAGAAGCAGAATCTGGAGAAGCAGAAGGAGAAGCAGAAGCAGAAAGAGAAGCAAAAGCAGAAGGAGAAGCAGAAGGAGAAGCAGAAGAAACAGAAGAAGCAGAGGCAGTAGCAGAAGAAGCAGAAGATGCAGAAGCAGAAGGAGAAGCAGAAGCAGTAGTAGAAGCAGAAGAAGGACAAGCAGAAGGAGAAGCATAAAGAGAAACAGAAGGAGAAGCAGGAGAAGCAGAAGCAGGAGAAGCAGAATCAGAAGAAATAGAAGAAGGAGAAGAAGCAGAAGCAGAAAGAGAAGCAGAAACAGAAGGAGAAGCAGAAAAAGAAACAGAAGAAGCCGAAGAAGCAAAAGCAGAACCTAAAGCAGAAGGAGAAGAGGAAGAAGCAGAATCTGGAGAAGAAGAAGGAGAACCAGAAGGAGAAGCAGAAGCAGAAAGAGAAGCAGAAGGAATAGCAGAAGAACGAGAAGGAGAAATAGAAGGAGAAGCAGAAGGAGAAGCAGGAAAAGCAGAAGAAACAGTAGCAGACGGAGAAGCAGAAGAAGGAGAAGGAGAAGCCAGAGCAGAAGAAGAAGCAGAAGGAAAAGCACAAGCAGAAGGAGATGCAGAAGGAGAAGCAGGAAATGCAGAAGACGCAGAAGCAGAAGGAGAAGAAGAAGGAGAAGAATCAGAATCAGAAGAAGCAGAAGCAGAAATAGAAAGAGAAGCCGACGAAGAGAAGCTGAACGAGAAGAAGGAGAAGCAGAAGAAGCAGAAGCGGGAGAAGCAGAAGAAGAAGAAACAGAAGAAGGAGAAGGAGCAGAACCAGAAGGAGAAGCAGAAGGAGAAGCAGAAAGAGAAGCAGGAAAAGCAGAAGAAGCAGAAGCAGGAGAAGCAGAAGGAGAAGAAACAGGAGAAGGACAAGAAGCAGAAAGAGAAGCAGTAGAAGCAGAAGAGGCAGGAAAAGCAGAAGCAGAAGAAAGAGAAGAAGAGAGACGAAGAAGAAGAGAAAAAGAAGCAGCAGCATATGAGAAGCATAAGGAGAAGCATAAGGAGAAGTATAAGAGAAGCAGTAGAAGGAGAAGAAGCAGAAGCAGGAGAAGCTGAAGCAGAAGAAAAAGAATAAGCAAAAGAAGCAGAAGCAGAAGCAGTGAGAGAAGCAGAAGAAGGAGAAGGAGAAGGAGCAGCAGAAGGAGAAGCAGAAGCAGAAAGAGAAGCAGAAACGGAAGGAGATCAAGAAGGAGAACCAGGAGAATCAGAAGAAGCAGAAAGAGAAGGAGAAGAAGGAGAAGCAGAAGTAGAATCAGAAGAAACAGAAGAAGAAGCAGAAGAAACAGAAGCAAAAGAAACAGAAGAAGGAGAAGAGCAGAAGCAGAAGCAGAAGGAGAAGCAGAAGCAGAAGGAGAAGCAGAAAGAGAAGCAGGAGAACCAGAAGAAGCAGGAGAAGCAGAAGCAGAAGAAACAGGAGAAGGACAAGAAGCAGAAAGAGAAGCAGTAGAAGCAGAAGAAGCAGGAAAAGCAGAAGCAGAAGAAAGAGAAGAAGAAGAAGACGAAGAAGAAGAAGAAGCAGCAGCAGCATAAGGAGAAGCATAAGGAGAAGCATAAGGAGAAGTATAAGGAGAAGCAGTAGAAGGAGAAGAAGCAGAGCAGGAGAATCTGAAGCAGAAGAAAAAGAATAAGCAAAAGAAGCAGAAGCAGAAGCAGTGAGAGAAGCAGAAGAAGGAGAAGGAGAAGGAGCAG
>NW_012308694.1:0-2533 GCF_000151885.1 Dipodomys ordii | reverse complement strand
CCCGGCTGTGTCCCGCTGTGTCCTTACTGTGTCCCACTCTGTGTTCCGTTGTGTCCTCGCTGTGTCCCCCGCTGTGTCCCGCTGTGTCCCGCTGTGTCCCCCGCTGTGTCCCCCGCTGTGTCCTCGCTGTGTCCCCTGCTGTGTCCCGCTGTGTCCTCACTGGGTCCCCCACTGTGTCCCGCTGTGTCCCCCGCTGTGTCCCGCTGTGTCCGGCTGTGTCCCGCTCTGTACCCGCTGTGTCCCTCTGTGTCCCGCTGTGTGCCTGCTGTGTCCCGTTGTGTCGCCTGCTGTGTCCCGTTGTGTCGCCCGCTTTGTCCCGCTGTTTCCCACTGTGTCCCCGCTGTTTCCCGCTGTGTCCCGCTGTGTCCCCGCTGTGTGCCAGCTGTGTCCCGCTGTGTACCCCGCTGTGTCCAGCTATGTCACTGCCTTGTCTCGCTGTGGCCACTCTCTGTCTCCATTGTCCCCCGCTGTGTCCCTCGCTGTGTCCCACTGTGTCCAGGCAGGGTCACTGCTGTTTCCCGCTGTGTCCCGCTGTGTTCCGTGGTGTCCCTCTTTGTCCCCCACTGTGTCCCCCGTTGAGTCCCCGCTGTGTCACCGCTGTGTCCCACTGTGTCCTCGCTGTGTCCCCCGCTGTCTCCAGCTCTGTCCCCCACTGTGTCTCACGCTTTGTCCCCGCTGTGTCCCACTGTGTCCCGCTGTGTCCCGCTGTGCCCCCACTGAGTCCCGTTGTGTCTACAGCTGTGTACCACGCTGTGTAACGCTGTGTGCCCGCTGTATCAACGCTGTGTCCCGTTGTGTCCCGCTGTGTCCTCGCTGTGTCCCCCGCTGAGTCCCCGCTGTATCCCGCTGTGTCCTCGCTGGTTTCCCCGCTGGGTTCCGCTGTGTCCCCACTGTGTCTTGCTGGGTCACACTGTGTCCTCGCTGTATCCCCCGCTGTGTCCCGTTGTGTCCCTAGCTGTGTACCCCGCTGTGTCCCACTGTATCGAAGCTGTGTCCCACTGGGTCCCACTGTTTCCTTCCTGTGTTCCCTGCTGTGTCCCGCTCTGTCCCGCTGTGTCCCCGCTGTGTGCCCGCTGTGTCCCGCTGTGTACTCCGTTGTGTCCAGCTGTATCACCGCTGTGTCTCGCTTTGGCCCCTCTCTGTCTCTGCTATCCCCCGCTGTGTCCCCCGATGTGTCCCGCTGTGTCACGCTGTGTCCCCCGCTTTGTCCCGCTGAGTCCCCTCTGTGTCGCCGCTGTGTCCCGCTGTGTCCTCGCTGTGTCCCCCGCTGTCTGCCGCTTTGTCCCCGCTGTGTCCCAAGCTGTGTCCCGCTGTGTCCCGCTGTGTACCCCGCTGTGTCCCACTATGTTTCCGCAGTGTCCCCGCTGTGTAACGCTGTGTCCCGCTGTGTCCGGCTGTGCCCCCACTGTGTCCCGTTGTGTCCCCAGCTGTGTACCTCGCTGTGTCCCGCTGTGTCCCCGCTGTATCGACGCTGTGTCCCCCGCTGTGTCCCGCTGTGTCCCCCGCTGTGTCCCTGCTGTGTCCCGCTGTGTCCCTCTGTGTAACTGCTGTGTCCCCCCCTGAATCCCGCTGTGTCCCCGCTGTGTCCCCAATGTGTCCTCCGATCTGTCCCCCCGCTGTGTAACCGCCTGTGTCCAATCCTGTATCCCCCCGCCTGTGTCCCGCTGTGTCCCCGCTCTGTCCCCCGCTATGTCCTGCTGTGTCCCCCGCTGTTTCCCTCTCTATCCTTTCTGTGTCCCCCACTGTGTGCCGCTGTTTCCTCGCTGTGTCCCCCGCTGTGTCCCGCTGTGTCCTTTTGTGTCACGCTGTTTTCCCGCTGTGTACCTGCTGTGTCCCTCTGTGTACCACGCTGTGTCCAGTTTTGCCTCCGCTGTGTCTCGCTGTGTCCCACGCTCTGTCCCACACTGTGTCCCGCCTTGTCCCGTGCTGTGTCCCTCTGTGTCCCCCGCTGTGTCCCGCTGTGTCACCCCCTGAGTCCCTGCTGTGTCACCGCTGTGTCCCGCTGTTTCCTCGCTGTGTCCCCTGCTGTCACCCTCTCTGTCCACTGCTGTGTCTCACGCTTTTTCCCCGCTGTGTCCCACTGTGTCCCGTTGTGTCCGGCTGTGCCCCCACTGTGTCCCGTTGAGTCCACAGCTGTGTACCACACTGTGTAACGCTGTGTCCCCACTGTATCGACGCTGTGTCCAGCTGTGTCCCGCTGTGTCCTCGCTGTGTTCCCCGCTGTGTCCCGCTGTGTCCCCCACTGTGTCCCCCGCTGTGTCCTCGCTGTGTCCCCTGCTGTGTCCCGCTGTGTCCTCACTGGGTCCCCCGCTGTGTCCCGCTTTGTCCCCCGCTGTGTCCTGCTGTGTCCTCGCTGTGTCCCCCGCTGTGTCCCGTTGTGTCCCCAGCTGTTTACCTCGCTGTGTCCCGCTGTGTCCCCGCTGTATCGACGCTGGATCCCACTGGGTCCCGCTGTGTAATCCCTGTGTCTCCATCTATGTCCCGCTGTGTCCGCAAGTGTGTCCCGCTGTGTCTACTGCTTTGTTGCCGCTGT
>NW_012308693.1:0-2533 GCF_000151885.1 Dipodomys ordii | reverse complement strand
CTGTGTCCCCCGCTGTGTCCCGCTGTGTACTGCTGTGTCCCCCACTGAATCCCGCTGTGTCCCCGTTGTGTCCCAATGTGTCCTCGCTGTGTCCCGCGCTGGGTCCCACTGTGTCCCCCCTGTATCCCCCGCTGTGTCCCGCTGTGTCCGGCTGTGTCCCCCGCTGTGTTCCCCGCTGTGTCCCCCGCAGTGTAAGCGCTGTGTCCCGCTGTGTCCTCGCTGTGTCCCGCTGTGTCTCGCTGTGCCCCCACTGTGTCCCGTTGTGTACACAGCTGTGTACCACGCTGTGTAACGCTGTGTCCCCGCTGTATCGACGCTGTGTACTGCTGGATCCCGCTGTGTCCTCGCTGTGTTCCCCGCTGTGTCCCGCTGTGTCCCCCACTGTGTCCCCCGCTGTGTCCCTATGTGTTCCATGCTTTGTCCCCCCTGTGTCCCCGCAGTTTCCCCGCTGTGTCCCGCTGTTTCCCACTGTGTTCTGTAGTGTCCCGCTTTGTCCCCCGCTGTGTCCCCCGGTGAGTCGCTGCTGTGTCCCCGCTTTGTCCCGCTGAGTCCTCCATGTGTCCCCCGCTGTGTCCCGCTGTGTCCCCCGCTGTGTCCCGCTGTGTCCACTGCTGGGACCCGGCTGTGTCCCGCTGTGTCACGCTGTGTCCCGCTGTGTCCTCACTGTGTCCCACTGTGTGTTCCGTTGTGTCCTCGCTGTGTCACCCGCTGTGTCCCGCTGTGTCCCCCGCTGTGCCCTGCAGTGTCCCGCTCTGTCCCGCTGTGCCCTCGCTGTGTCCCGCTGTGTCCCGCTGTGTCCCCCACTGTTTCCCCTGCTGTGTCCAGCTGTGTCCCCCACTGTGTCCCGCTCTGTCCCCCTCTGTGTCCCGCTGTGTGCCCTGCTGTGTCCCACTGTGTCCCCGCAGTGTCACTGCTGTTTCCTGCTGTGTCCCGCTGTGTTCCGTGGTGTCCCTCTTTGTCTCCCACTGTGTCCCCCGCTGTGTCCCGCTGTGTCCGACTGTGTCCCGCTCTGTCCCCGCTGTGTCCCGCTGTGTCCCGCTGTGTCCCACTGCGTCCCGCTGTGTCCCGCTGTGCCCCCACTGTGTCCCGTTGTTTCCACAACTTTGTAACATGCTGTTAACGCTGTGTCTCCGCTGTATCGACGCTGTGTCCCGCTGGGTCCCGATGTGTCCTCGCTGTGTTCCCCGCTGTGTCCAGCTGTTTCCCCCACTTTGTCCCCCACTGTGTCCTCGCTGTGTCCCCCGCTGTGTCCCTCTGTGTCCCGCTGTGTCCTCGCTGTGTCCCCCTCTGTGTCCCGCTGTGTCCCCCGCCGTGTCCCGCTGTGTCCCGCTGTGTCCCGCTGCATCCCCGCTGTGTCCCGCTGTGTCCCGCTTTGTCCCCCACTGTGTCCCGCAGTGACCCCGCTGTGTCCCGCTGTGTCCCACTGTGTCCCGTGGTGTCCCGCTTTGTCCCCTGCTGTGTCCCCGGCTTAGTCTCGCTGTGTCCCCACTGTGTCCTCTCTGTGTCCCCCGCTGTGTCCTGCTCTGTTCCCCACTGTGTCTCCCGTTTTGTCCCTGCTGTGCCCCACTGTGTCCCGCTGTGTCCCGCTGTGTCCCCCACTGTGTCCCGTTGTGTCAACAGCTGTGTACCCCGCTGTGTCCCTGCTGTATCGACGCTGTGTCCCGCTGGGTCCTGCTGTGTCTCTCTCTGTGTTCCCCATTGTGTCCCACTGTGTCCCCCGCTGTGTCCTTGCTGTGTCCCCGCTGGGTCCCGCTGGGTCCCGCAGTGTCCCCCGCTGAGTCCCGTTGTGTCACCGCTGTGTCCCGCTGTGTCCCTGCTCTATAGATGCTATGTCCCGCTGGGACCCGCTGTGTCCTCTCTTTGTTCCCCGCTGTGTCCCGCTGTGTCCCCCGCTGTGTCTCTCGCTGTGTCCCGCTGTGTCCCCGGCTGTGTCCGGCTGTGTCCGGCTGTGTCCCGCTGTGTCCCCCGCTGTGTCCTTGCTGTGTCCCCGCTGTGTTACCGCTGTGTCCCGCAGTGTACCCAGCTGTGTCCTCGCTGTGTCCCCTGCTGTGTCTCATTGTGTCCCCAGCTGTGTACCCCGCTGTGTCCCGCTGAGTCCCCGCTGTATCGACGCTGTGTCCCGCTGTGTCCCGCTGTGTCCTCACTGTGTCCCCTGCTGTGTCCTGCTGTGTCCCCCGCTGTGTCCCCGCTGTATCGACGCTGTGTCCCGCTGTGTTCCCCGTTGTGTCCCGCTGTGTCCCGTTGTATACTGCTGTGTCCCGCGCTGAGTCCCGCTGTGGCCCCGCTGTATCCTGCTTTGTCCCACCTGTGTCCCCCGCTGTGTACGGCTGTGTCCCGCTGTGTCCCTGCTGGGACCCGCTGTGTCCCGCTGTGTCCCCGCTGTGTCCTGCTGTGTACCCCGCTGTGTAACGCTGTGTCCTCGCTGTGTCCCCCGGTGTGTCCTACTGTCTCCCCAGCTGTGTCCCGCTGTGTCCCGCTCTGTCCCTGCTGGGACCCGCTGAAGTACCGCTGTGTCCCCGCTGTGTCCCCGCTA
>NW_012308692.1:0-2533 GCF_000151885.1 Dipodomys ordii | reverse complement strand
ATGTGTCCGCTGTGTACACGCTGTGTCCAGCAGTGTCCTGCTGTGTCCATCTGTGTCCCCCACTGTGTCCCGATGTGTCCCCTGCTGTGTCCCCCGTTGTGTCCCACTGTGTCCCCCGCTGTGTCCCACTGTGTCCCGCTGTGTTTACGCTGTATCCCCCGCTCTGTCCCGCTGTGTCCTCACTGTGTCCCCCGTTGTGTCCCTCTGTGTCCACCGCTGTGTCCGACTGTGTCACGCTGTGTCCCGCTCTGTCCCCGCTGTGTCCCGCTGTGTCCCGCTGTGTCCCCGCTCAGTCCTGCTGTGTCCCCCGATCTGTACCCCGCTTTGTCCGGCTGTATCCCCCACTGTGTCCCGTTGTGTCCCAGCTCTGTACCTCTCTGTGTCCCCCTGTGTCGTCTCTGTTTCGACGCTGGGTCCCGCTGGGTCCCGCTGGGTCCTCGCTGTGTTCCCTGCTGTGTCCCGCTGTGTCCGCCACTCTGTCCTCCGCTGTGTCCCCAGCTGTGTCCCCCGCTGTGTCGCACTGTGTCCCCCGCTGTGACCCGCTGTGTCCTTCCTGTGTCCCGCTGTGTCGCACTGTGTCCCCGCAGTGTCACCGCTGTGTCCAGCTGTGTCCTGCTCTGTACCGTGGTGGCCCCCTGTGTCCCCCGCTGTGTCCCCCACGTTGTCCTCACTGTGTCCCTCTGTTTCCCGCTGTGTCCCCCGCTGTGTCCCATTGTGTCCCCCGCTGTGTACCCCGCTGTGTCCCGCTGTGTACCGCACTGTATCCCGCTGTGTCCCCCACTGTGTTCCGCTGTGTCCACTGCTGTGTGCCTCTGTGTCCCCTGCTGTGACCCCGCTGTGTCTTGCTGTGTCCCGCTGTGTCCCGCTGTGTCCCCTGCTGTGTCCCGCTGTGTCCCCTGCTGTGTCCTCGCAGTGTCCCCCACTGTGACCGCTGTTCCCCGCTGTGTCCTGCTGTGTACCCGCTGTGTCCCGCTGTGTCCCCGCTGTGTCCCCGTGTGTCCCACTATATCCCCCGCTCTGTCCCCCTGTGTCCCGCTGTGTCCCGCTTTGTCCCGCTGTGCCCCCCACTGTGTCCCGTTGTGTCCCAGCTCTGTACCTCGCTCTGTCCCCCTGTGTCGTCTCTGTTTCGACGCTGTGTCCCGCTGGGTCCCGCTGTGTCCTTGCTGTGTTCCCCGCTGTGTCCCGCTGTGTCCGCCACTTTGTCCTCCGCTGTGTCCCCCGCTGTGTAGCTCTGTGTCCCTCGCTGTGTCCCCCGCTGTGTAGCGCTGTGTCCCCCACTGTGACCCGCTGTGTCCTTGCTGTGTCCCGCTGTGTCCCCGCAGTGTCACCGCTGTGTCCAGCTGTGTCCTGCTCTGTACCGTGGTGGCCTCCTGTGTCCCCCGCTGTGTCCCCCACGTTGTCCTCGCTGTGTCCCTCTGTTTCCCTCTGTGTCCCCCGCTGTGTCCCATTGTGTCCCCCGCTATGTCCCGCTGTGTACCACATTGTTTCCCGCTGTGTCCCCCACTGTGTTCTGCTGTGTCCACTGGTGTGTGCCTCTGTGTCCCCTGCTGTGACCCCGCTGTGTCTTGCTGTGTCCCGCTGTGTCTCCCGCTGTGTCCAGCTGTGTCCTCTGCTGTGTCCCGCTGTGCCCTCGCTGTGTCCCCACTGTGAACCGCTGTTTCCCGCTGGGGTCCTGTTGTGTCCCCGCTGTGTGCCGCTGTGTCCCCGCTGTGTCCCCGTGTGTCCCGCTCTATCCCCCGCTCTGTCCCCGTGTCCTGCTGTGTCCCGCTGTGTCCCCCACTGTGTCCCGTTGTGTCCCAGCTCTGTACCTTGCAGTGTCCCCCTGTGTCGTCTCTGTTTCGACACTGTATCCCGCTGGGTCCCGCTGGGTCCTAGCTGTGTTCCCCGCTGTGTCCCGCTGTGTCCCCCACTCTGTCCTCCGCTGTGTCCCCTGCTGTGTCCCCAGCTCTGTCCTGCTGTGTCCTCGCTGTATTCCCCGCTCTGTCCCGCTGTGTCCTCACTGTGTCGCCCGTTGTGTCCTGCTGTGTCCGACTGTGTCCTCGCAGTGTCACCGCTGTGTCAAGCTGTGTCCTGCTCTGTCCCGTGTTGGCCCCAAATGTCCCCCGCTGTGTCACCCAAGCTGTCTTCTCTGTGTCCCTCTGTTTCCCTCTGTGTCCCCCGCTGTGTCCCGTTGTGTCCCCCGCTGTGTACCCCACTGTGTCCCGCTGTGTCCCACACAGTGTCCCGCTGTTTCCCTCGCTGTGTCCCACTGTGTCAACCGCTGTGTCCGCTGTGTCCCCCGCTGTGTCCCGCTGTGACCAATGCTGTGTCCCCGCTGTGTCCGGCTGTGTCCCGGATGTGTCCCGCTGTGTCAGCGCTGTGTGCCGCTGTGTAGCCCAGTGTGTCCAGCTGTGTCCCTCTGTTTCCCTCTGTGTCCCCCGCTGTGTCCCAATGTGTCCCCCGCTGTGTCTCCCTCTGTGTCCGCTGTGTCCCCTCTGTGTGCGCTGTGTCCCCGCTGTGTCCCGCTGTGTCCCCCGCTGTGTTCCGCTGTGTC
>NW_012308691.1:0-2533 GCF_000151885.1 Dipodomys ordii | reverse complement strand
CCTGCTTCTCCTACTTCTTGTGCTGCTTTTCCTTCTGCGTCTCTTTCTGCTTCAGCTTATCCTTTTGCTTCTCCTACTCCTAATCCTTCTCTTTCGCCTTCTCCTTCTTGTTCTTCTGCTTGTCCTGGTGCTTCTGCTTCTGCTTATTCTACTATTTCTGCTTCTTCTGCTTCTGCTTCAGATTGTGCTTCTTCTGTTTCTCCTTCTGCTTCAGATTCTGCTTCTGCTTCTTCGGCTTCTCCTGTTTCTTCTGCTTCTGCTTCTCCTACTTCTTCTGGTTCTCCTGCTTCTCTTTCTGCTTCTCCTTCTGCTTCTGCTTCTGCTTCTCCTTCTGCTTCTGCTCTTCTCCTTCTTCTGTTTCTTTTGCTTCTGTTTCTTCTGCTTCTTCTTCTTCTGTTTCTTCTGATTCTACTTCTGCTTCTCCTTCTTCTCCTTCTCTTTCTGCTTCTTCTGATTCTCCTGCTTCTCCTTCTTGTTCTCCTTCTCTTTCTGCTTCTCTTTCTGCTTCTGCTTCTCCTTCTGCTGCTCCTTCTCCTTCTCCTTCTTCTGCTTCTCCCACTGCTTCTGCTTCTTTTGCTTATTCTTTTTCTTCTGCTTCTGCTTCTCCTGCTTCTGCTTCTTCTGCTTCTACTGCTTCTCCTTATGCTTCTCCTTATGCTTCTCCTTATGCTTCTTCTTCTTCTTCTTCTTCTTCTCTTTCTTCTGCTTCTGCTCTTCCTGCTTCTTCTGCTTCTACTGCTTCTCTATCTGCTTCTCATTCTGCTTCTGTTTGTCCTTCTGCTTCTCCTATTGCTTCTGCTGCACTTCCTTCTCCTTCTCCTTCTCCTACTTCTGCTTCTCCTTTTGCTTCTGCTTCTTCTGCTTCTCCTGCTTCTCCTTCTGCATCTTCTTCTGCTTATGCTTCTCCTTCTGCTGCTTCTTCTGCTTCTGCTTCTCCTTCTTCTGCTTCTCCTTCTGATTCTCCTTCTGCTGCTCCTTCTCCTTCTTCCTCTGATTCTGCTTCTAATGCTTATTCTTTTTCTACTGCTTCTGCTTCTCCTGCTACTGCTTCTTCTGCTTCTTCTTCTTCTACTGCTTCTCCTTATGCTTCTCCTTCTTCTTCTTCTTCTTCTTCTTCTTCTTCTTCTTCTTCTTCTTCTTCTTCTTCTTCTTCTTCTTCTTCTTCTTCTTCTTCTTCTTCTTCTTCTTATTTTTCTTCTTCTTCTTCTCTTTCTTCTGCTTCTGCTTTTCCTGCTTCTTCTGGGTCTACTGCTTCTCTTTCTGCTACTCATTCTGCTTCTCCTTCTGCTTCTGCTTCTCCTATTGCTTCTGCTGCTCTTCCTTCTCTTTCTCCTACTTCTACTTCTTCTTCTGCTTCTGCTTCTCCTGCTTCTCATGCTTCTCCTTCTGCATCTCCTTCTGCTTGTGCTTGTCCTTATGCTTATTCTTCTGTTTCTGCTTCTCCCTCTGCTTCTTCTGCTTCTCCTTCTGATTCTTCTTCTGCTTCTGCTTCTGTTTCTCCTTCTTGTTCTCGTTCTTCTGCTTTTCCTTCTGCTTCTCCTTCTGCTTCTGCTGCAACTGCTACTGCTTCTTCTGTTGCTTCTGCTTCTCCTTCTGCTTTTGATTCTCTTTCCGCTTCTGCTTCTCCTTCAGCTTCTCATTCTGCTTCTCCATATTCTGCTTCTTCTGCTTCCCCTGCTTCTCCTTCTGCTTCAGGTTCTGCTTCTGCTTCTTCGGATTCTTATGCTTTTGCTACGCCTGCTTCTGCTTCTTCTGCTTCCCCTCCTTCTCTTTCTGCTTCTCCTTCTGTTTCTGCTTCTCCTTCTGCTCTGCTTCTTGTCCTTCTCCTGTATCTTCTGCTTCTGCTTCTCCTGTTTTTGAATCTTCTGCTTCTCCTCCTGCTGCTCTTTCTGCTTCTCCTGCTGCTTTTCCTTCTCCTGCTCCTTCTTCTGCTTCTCTTTCTGATTCTCCTTCTGTTTCTCCTTCTATTTCTCGTTCTTATGCTTTTCCTTCTGCTTCTCCTTCTGCATCTTCTGCTTCTTCTGCTACTGCCTCTGCTTCTTCTGTTTCTTCTGCTTCTCCTTCTGCTTCTCCTTCTGCTTTTGCTTCTCTTTCTGCTTCTGCTTCTCCTTCTGCTTCTCCAGATTCTGCTTCTTCTGCTTCTCCTGCTTCTCCTTCTGCTTCAGGTTCTGCTTCTGCTTCTTCGGCTTCTTCTGCTTCTGCTTCTCCTGCTTCTGCTTCTTCTGCTTCTCCTGCATCTCTTTCTGCTTTTCCTTCTGTTTCTGCTTCTCCTTCTGCTTCTGATTCTTCTCCTTCTTCTGTTTCTTCTGCTTCTGCTTCACCTGCTACTGCTTCTCCTGCTTCTCGTTCTGCTTCTCTTTCTGCTTCTCCTTCTCCTTCTTCTGCTTCTTCTTCTGCTTCTGCTTCTCCTTCTGCTTCTGCTTCTGCTTCACTTTCTCCTTCTGCTTCTCATTCTGCTTCTGCGTCTTCTGTTTCTTCTGCTTCTCCTGCTTCTGCTTCTCCTGCTATTCCTACTTCTCGTGCTGCTCTCTGA
>NW_012308690.1:0-2533 GCF_000151885.1 Dipodomys ordii | reverse complement strand
AAGCAGAAACAGAAGTTGAACAAGTCGGAGAAAGGAGGAGAATCAGAAGAAGCAGAAAGAGAAGGAGAAGAAGGAGAAGCAGAAGTAGAATCAGAAGAAACAGATGATGAAGAAGCAGAAGAAACAGAAGCAAAAGAAACAGAAGAAGGAGAAGAGCAGAAGGAGAAGCAGAAGGAGAAGCAGAAGCAGAAGGAGAAGCAGAAAGAGAAGCAGGAGAAGCAGAAGAAGCAGGAGAAGCAGATGCAGAAGAAACAGGAGAAGCCGAAGAAGCAGAAGCAGAATCTGAAGCAGAAGGAGAAACAGAAGAAGCACAATCTGAAGCAGAAGCAGAAGAAACAGAAATAGTAGAATAAGAAGAAGCAGAAGCACCAGGACAAGCAGAAGAACAAGAAGGAGAAGGCGAAAGAGAAGGATGAGGAGTAGGAGAAGCAAAAGGATAAGCAGAAGCAGAAAGAGACGCAGAAGGAGAAGCAGCACGAGAAGAAGGAGAAGCAGGAGAAGCAGAAGCAAGAGAAGCAGAAGAAACAAAAGACGCAGAAGCAGAATGAGAAGCAGAAGGAGAAATTGAAGCAGAAGGAGAAGCAGAAGCAGAAGGAGAAGCTGAAGAAGGAGAAGGAGAAGCAGAAAGAGAAGCAGAAAGAGAAGCAGAAAGAGAAGCACAACGAGAAGCAGGAGAAGCAGAAGCAGGAGAAGCAGAAGCAGAAGAAACATAAGAAGGAGAAGAAGCAGAAGCAGAAGGAGAAGCAGAAACAGAAGGAAAAACAGAAATAGAAGCAGGAGCAGCAGAAGAAGCAGCAGCAGGAGAAGCAGAAGCAGAAGAAGCCGAAGAAGCTGAAGCAGAACTTGAAGCATAAGGAGATACAGGAGAAGCAGAAGAAGCAGAATCTGGAGAAGCAGAAGGAGAAGCAGAAGCAGAAAGAGAAGCAAAAGCAGAAGGAGAAGCAGAAGAAACAGAAGAAGCAGAGGCAGTCGCAGAAGAAGCAGAAGATGCAGAAGCAGTCGTAGAAGCAGAAGAAGGAGAAGCAGAAGGAGAAGCATAAAGAGAAACAGAAGGAGAAGCAGTAGAAGCAGAAGCAGGAGAAGCAGAATCAGAAGAAATAGAAGAAGGAGAAGAAGCAGAAGCAGAAAGAGAAGCAGAAACAGAAGGAGAAGCAGAAAAAGAAGCAGAAGAAGCCGAAGAAGCAAAAGCAGAAACTAAAGCAGAAGGAGAAGCAGGAGAAGCAGAAGAAGCAGAATATGGAGAAGAAGAAGGAGAACCAGAAGGAGAAGCAGAAGCAGAAAGAGAAGCAAAAGCAGAAGGAGAAGCAGAAGAAACAGAAGAAGCAGAATCAGTAGTAGAAGAAGCTGAAGATGCAGAAGCAAAAAGAGAAGCAGAAGGAATAGCAGAAGAACGAGAAGGAGAAATAGAAGGAGAAGCAGAAGGAGAAACAGGAAAAGCAGAAGAAACAGAAGCAGACAGAGAAGCAGAAGAAGGAGAAGGAGAAGCCGGAGCAGAAGAAGAAGCAGAAGGAAAAGCACAAGCAGAAGGAGATGCAGAAGGAGAAGCAGGAAATGCAGAAGACGCAGAAGCAGAAGGAGAAGAAGAAGGAGGAGAATCAGAGTGAGAAGAAGCAGAAGCAGAAATAGAAAGAGAAGCCGACGAAGAGAAGCAGAACGAGAAGCAGGAGAAGCAGAAGAAGCACAAGTGGGAGAAGCAGAAGAAGAAGAAACAGAAGAAGGAGAAGGAGCAGAACCAGAATGAGAAGCAGAAGGAGAAGCAGAAAGAGAAGCAGGAAAAGCAGAAGAAGCAGAAGCAGGAGAAGCAGAAGGAGAAGAAACAGGAGAAGGACAAGAAGCAGAAAGAAAGCAGTAGAAGCAGAAGAGGCAGGAAAAGCAGAAGCAGAAGAAAGAGAAGAAGAAGAAGAAGAAAAAGAAGCAGCAGCATAAGGAGAAGCATAAGGAGAAGCATAAGGAGAAGTATAAGGAGAAGCAGTAGAAGCAGAACAAGCAGAAGCAGGAGAAGCTGAAGCAGAAGAAAAAGAATAAGCAAAAGAAGCAGAAGCAGAAGCAGTGAGAGAAGCAGAAGAAGGAGAAGGAGAAGGAGCAGCAGAAGGAGAAGCAGAAGCAGAAAGAGAAGCAGAAACAGAAGGAGAACAAGAAGGAGAAGCAGGAGAATTAGAAGAAGCAGAAAGAGAAGGAGAAGAAGGAGAAGCAGAAGTAGAATCCGAAGAAACAGAAGAAAAAGAAGCAGAAGAAACAGAAGCAAAAGAAACAGAAGAAGGAGAAGAGCAGAAGCAGAAGGAGAAGCAGAAGCAGAAGGAGAAGCAGAAAGAGAAGCAGGAGAACCAGAAGAATCAGGAGAAGCAGAAGCAGAAGAAACAGGAGAAGCCGAAGAAGCAGAAGCAGAATCTGAAGCAGAAGAGAAACAGAAGAGCACAATCTGAGCAGAGCAGAGAAACAGAATAGTAGATAAGCAGAGCAGAGCACCAGGACAGCAGAGAGAGATGAGATGCGAATGAGACGATTAGGAGTAGGAGAGCAAAGGATAAGCAGA
>NW_012308689.1:0-2534 GCF_000151885.1 Dipodomys ordii | reverse complement strand
ATCCCCTGCTGTGTCCCGTTGTGTCCCCAGCTGTGTACCCCGCTAGTGTCCTGCTGTGTCCCCGCTGTATCGACGCTGTGTCCCACTGGGTCCCGCTGTGTCCTCGCTGTGTCCCCTGCTGTGTCCCGCTGTGTCCCACGCTGTGTCCCGCGGTGTCTACTGCTGTGTCCCGCTGTGTCCCGCTGTGTCCCCTCTGTGTCCCCGCTGTGTACCCCGCTGTGTCCCGCTGTGTCCAACTCTGTACCCCGCTGTGTCCTGCTATGTTCTCGCAGTGTCCACGCAGTGTCCCGCTGTGATCTGCTGTGGCCCCGCTGTGTCCCGATGTGTATACCCCGCTGTGTCCAGATTTGTCCCTGCTGTGTCTCGCTGTGTTTCACACTCTGTCCCCCACTGTGTGCCGCTGTGTCCCCCGCTGTATCCAGCTGTGTCCCGCTGTGTCCCCCGCTGTGTCCCACTGTGTCCCCGCTGTATCCCGCTGTATCGTGCTGTGTCCCCCGCTGTGTCCCGCTGTGTCCCCGCAGGGTCACCGCTGTTTCCCGCTGTGTCCTGCTGTGTCCCGCTGTGTCCTCGCTGTGTCCCCCGCTGTCTCCTGCTCTGTCCCCTGCTGTGTCTCACGCTTTGTCCCATCTGTGTCCCACTGTGTCCCGCTGTGTCCCGCTGTGTCCCCCACTGTGTCCCTTTGTGTCCCCAGCTCTGTAACCCGCTGTGTAAAGCTGTGTCCCCGCTGTATCGACGCTGTGTCCCGCTGTGTCCTCGCTGTGTTCCCCGTTGTGTCCCGCTCTGTCCCCCGCTGTGTCCCCCGCTGTGTCCTGCTCTGTCCCCTGCTGTGTCCCGCTGTGTCCCCCGCTGTGTCCCGCTGTGTCCTGCTGAGTCCCCCTGTGTCCCCCGCTGTGTCCTGCTTTGTCCCCTGCTGTGTCCCGCTGTGTCCGCTGTGTCCTCGGCTGTGTCCTGCTGTTTCCCGCTGTATCCTGCTGTGTCCCCGCTGTGCACCTGCTGTGTCCCCCTGAGTACCCCGCTGTGTCCACTGCTGTCCCCCGCTGTGTCCCCCGCTGTGTCCCTCTGTTTCCCGCTGTGTCACCCGCTGTGTCCCCCACTGAGTCCCGCTGTGTCCCCGCTGTGTCCCAATGTGTCCTCGCTGTGTCCCCCGCCGTGTCCCGCAGTGTCTCCCTGTGTCCCCTGCTGTGTCTCGCTGTGTCCGCCCTGTGTCCCCCGCTGTGTCCCGCTGTGTCCCCTGCTGTGTCCCGCTGTGTCTACTGCTGTGTTCCTGCTGTGTCCCTCATGGTCCCGCTGTGTCCCTCTGTATCCTCGCTGTGTCCCACGCTGTGTTCTGCTGTGTCCTCGCTGTGTCCCCCGATGTGCCCCGTTGTGTCCCCAGCTGTGTACCCTGCAGTGTCCGCTGTGTCCCCGCTGTATCGACGCTGTGTCTCGCTCTGTCGAGCTGTGTCCTTGCTGTGTCCACCACTGTGTCCCGCTGTGTCCACCACTGTGTCCCGCTGTGTCCCCCGCTCTGTCCCGCTGTGTCCACTGCTATGTCCCCGCTGTGTCCCGCTGTTTCGCCCACTGTGTCCTGCTGTGTCCTCGCTGTGTCCCCCGCTGTGTCCCGCTGTTTCCCGCTGTGTCTCGCTGTGTCCCCCGATGTGTCCCGCTGTATCCCCGCTATGTCCCAATGTGTCCTTGCTGTGTCCCCCGTTGTGGCCCGCTGTGTACATGCTGTGTCCCCCGCTGTGTCCCGCTGTGTACCCTGCTGTGTCCTGCTATGTTCCCGCTCTGTCTCCCCCTTGTCCACCACTGTTTCCCGCTGTGTCCCGTGGTGCCTTGCTTTGTCCTCCACAGTGTACCCCGGTGATTCCCCGCTGTGTTCACGCCTTGTCCCGCTGTGTCCTCCCTGTGTCCCTCATGTGGCGCTGCTGTTTCCCCGCTGTGTCCCGCTGTGTACTGCTGTGTCCCCTGCTGAGTCCCGCTGTGTCCCCGCTGTGTCCCAATGTGTCCTCGCTGTGTCCCCCGATGTGTCCCGCTGTGTCCCCCCTGTATCTCCCGCTGTGTCCCGCTGTGTCCTCCGCTGTGTCCCCTGCTGTGTCCCGCTGTGTCCCCCGCTGTGTCCTGCTGTGTCTCACTGTGTACCCCGCTGTGTCCTGCTATGTTCCCACAGTGTCCCCGCTGTGTCCCGCAGTGTCCCTGCTGTGTCCCGCTGTGTCCTCCCTGGGTCCCCTGCTGTGTCCCGCTGTGTTCCCCGCTGGGTCCCGCTGTGTCTACTTCTGTTTCTCCGCTGTGTCCCGCTGTGTCCTGCTGTGTCCCCGCTGTATCAACGCTGTGTCCCGCTGGGTCCCGCTGTGTCCTCGCTGTGTTGCCCGCTGTGTCCCGCTGTGTACCCCTCTGTGTCCTCCGCTGTGTCCCGCTATGTCCCACTGTGTACTGCTGTGTCCCCCGCTGAGTCCCGCTGTATCCCCGCTGTGTCCCGCTGTGTCCTCCTGTGTCCCCCCGCTGTGTCCGGCTGTCACCGGCAGGACACGCTGTTTCCCGCTGTGTCCCGCTGG
>NW_012308688.1:0-2534 GCF_000151885.1 Dipodomys ordii | reverse complement strand
TCATTTTGCTTCTCCTACTCCTAATCCTTCTCTTTCGCCTTCTCCTTCTGGTTCTTCTGCTTGTCCTGGTGCTTCTGCTTCTGCTTCTGCTTATTCTACTATTTCTGTTTCTTCTGCTTCTGCTTCAGATTGTGCTTCTTCTGTTTCTCCTTCTGCTTCAGATTCTGCTTCTGCTTCTTCGGCTTCTCCTGTTTCCTGCTTCTCCTGCTACTTCTGGTTCTCCTGCTTCTCTTTCTGCTTCTCCTTCTGCTTCTGCTTCTCCTTCTGCTTCTGCTTCTGCTCTTCTCCTTCTTCTGTTTCTTTTGCTTCTGTTTCTTCTGCTTCTTCTTCTTCTGTTTCTTCGGATTCGACTTCTGCTTCTCCTTCTTCTCCTTCTCTTTCTGCTTCTTCTGATTCTCCTGCTTCTCCTTCTTGTTCTCCTTCTGTTTCTGCTTCTCTTTCTGCTTCTGCTTCTCCTTCTGCTGCTCCTTCTCCTTCTCCTTCTTCTGCTTCTCTCACTGCTTCTGCTTCTGCTTCTTTTGCTTATTCTTTTTCTTCTGCTTCAGCTTCTCCTGCTTCTGCTTCTTCTCCTTCTACTGCTTCTCCTTATATTTCTCCTTATGCTTCTCCTTATGTTCTCCTTATGCTGCTTCTTCTTCTTCTTCGTCTTCTTCTTCTTCTCTTTCTTCTGCTTCTTCTTTTCCTGCCTCTTCTGCTTCTACTGCTTCTCTTTCTGCTTCTTGTCCTTCTCCTGTTTCTTCTCCTTCTGCTTCTCCTGCTTCTGTTTCTTCTGCTTTTCCTGCTTCTCTTTCTGCTTCTCCTTCTGCTTCTGCTCCTTCTCCTTCTTCTGTTTCTTCTTCTTCTGCTTCTCCCGCTTGTGCTTCTTCTGCTTCTCCTGCTTCTCGTTCTGCTTCTCTTCGTCGGCTTCTCTTTCTATTTCTGCTTCTGCTTCTTCTGATTCTGATTCTTCTCCTTCTTCTTCTCCTTCTGATTCTGCGTCTTCTTCATTTCCTGCTTCTCCTTCTGCATCTCCTTCTGCTTGTGCTTTTCCTTCTGCTTCTTCTTCTGCTCCGGCTTCTCCTTCTCCTTCTTCTGCTTCTCTGTCTGCTTCTGTTTCGTCTGCTTTTCCTGCTTCTCCTTCTGCTTCTCCTTCTATTTCTCCTTCTCGTTCTTCTGCTATTCCTTCTGCTTCTCTTTCTGCTTCTGCATCTTCAGCTTCTTCTGCTACTGATTCTGCTTCTTCTGTTTCTTCTGCTTCTCCTTCTGCTTTTGCTTCTCTTTCTGCTTCTGCTTCTCCTTCTGGTTCTCCTTCTTCTTCTCCAGATTCTGCTTCTTCTGCTTCTCCTGCTTCGGCTTCTGCTTTAGGTTCTGCTTTTGCTTCTTCGGCTTCTTGTGCTTCTATTTCTGCTTCTCCTTCTGTTTCTGCTTCTCTTTCTGCTTCTGCTTCTTCTCCTTCTTCTATTTCTTCTGATTCTGCTTCTCCTGCTTCTGCTTCTCCTGCTTCTCCTTCTGTTTCTCTTTATGCTTCTCCTTCTGCTTCTCCTTCTTCTGCTTCTACTACTGCTTCTGCTTCTCCTTCTGCTTCTGCATCTTCTGCTTCTTCTGCTACTGCCTCTGCTTCTTCTGTTTCTTCTGCTTCTCCTTCTGCTTTTGCTTCTCTTTCTGCTTCTGCTTCTCCTTCTGCTTCTCCAGATTCTGCTTCTTCTGCTTCTCCTGCTTCTCCTTATGCTTCAGGTTCTGCTTCTGCTTCTTCGGCTTCTTCTGCTTCTGCTTCTCCGGCTGCTGCTGCTTCTGCTTCTCCTGCTGCTGCTTCTTCTGCTGCTCCTGCTTCTATTTCTGCTTTTCCTTCTGTTTCTGCTTCTCCTTCTGCTTCTGCTTTTTCTCCTTCTTATGTTTCTTCTGCTTCTGCTTCTCCTGCTTCTGCTTCTCCTGCTTCTCGTTGTGCTTCTCGTTGTGCTTCTCTTTCTGCTTCTCTTTCTGCTTCTCCTTCTCCTTCTTCTGCTTCTCCTTCTGCTTCTCCTTCTCCTTCTGCTTCAA
The DNA here is from genome assembly GCF_000151885.1 of Dipodomys ordii. Taxonomy (NCBI): domain Eukaryota; kingdom Metazoa; phylum Chordata; class Mammalia; order Rodentia; family Heteromyidae; genus Dipodomys; species Dipodomys ordii. The sequence continues at coordinate 518 of NW_012308688.1, read as the reverse complement.
TTTCTCCTTCTGCTTCTCATTCTGCTTCTGCATCATCTGTTTCTTCTGCTTCTCTTGCTTCTGCTTCTCCTGCTTCTCCTACTTCTCGTGCTGCTTCTCCTTCTGCATCTCTTTCTGCTTCTGCTTATCCTTTTGCTTCTCCTATTCCTAATCTTCTCTTTCGCCTTCTCCTACTAGTTCCTCTGCTTGTCCTAGTGCTACTGTATCTGCTTATTCTACTATTTCTGTATCTTCTACTTCTGCTTCAGATTGTGCTACATCTGTATCTCCTTCTGCGTCAGATTCTTCTTCTGCTTCTTCGACATCTGCTATCTACTGCTTCTCGAGATGCTACTACTTCTGCTTCTCCTGCTTCTCTTTAAGATTTTCAATATGTTTCTCCATCAGCTTCAGCATCTTCTCCATTCTATATGATTCTACTGCTTCTGCATCTACTAGCTTCTGCATCTCATGCTTACACGTTCTGTTCTCTATCTAGCTTCATCCTTCACCATCTACAGCTTCAACCTATTGGCTTC
>NW_012308687.1:0-2534 GCF_000151885.1 Dipodomys ordii | reverse complement strand
ATCAGGCTTCTTCTGCTTCTTTTTCTGCTTCTCCTTCTGTTTCTGCTTCTCTTTCTGCTTCTGCTTCTTCTCCTTCTTCTATTTCTTCTGATTCTGCTTCTCCTGCTTCTGCTTCTCCTGCTTCTCCTTCTGTTTCTCTTTATGCTTCTCCTTCTTCTGCTTCTACTACTGCTTCTGCTTCTCCTTCTGCTTCTGCATCTTCTGCTTCTTCTGCTACTGCCTCTGCTTCTTCTGTTTCTTCTGCTTCTCTTTCTGCTTCTCCTTCTGCTTTTGCTTCTCTTTCTGCTTCTGCTTCTCCTTCTGCTTCTCCAGATTCTGCTTCTTCTGCTTCTCCTGTATCTCCTTATGCTTCAGGTTCTGCTTCTGCTTCTTCGGCTTCTTCTGCTTCTGCTTCTCCTGCTGCTGCTTCTACTGCTGCTCCTGCTTTTATTTCTGCTTTTCCTTCTGTTTCTGCTTCTCCTTCTGCTTCTGCTTCTTCTCCTTCTTATGTTTCTTCTGCTTCTGCTTCTCCTGCTTCTGCTTCTCCTGCTTCTCGTTGTGCTTCTCTTTCTGCTTCTCTTTCTGCTTCTCCTTCTCCTTCTTCAGCTTCTCCTTCTGCTTCTCCTTCTCCTTCAATTTCTCCTTCTGCTTCTCATTCTGCTTCTGCGTCTTCTGTTTCTTCTGCTTCTCTTGCTTCTGCTTCTCCTGCTTCTCCTACTTCTCATGCTGCTTTTCCTTCTGCGTCTCTTTCTGCTTCAGCTTATCCTTTTGCTTCTCCTACTCCTAATCCTTCTCTTTCGCCTTCTCCTTCTTGTTCTTCTGCTTGTCCTGGTGCTTCTACTTCTGCTTATTCTACTATTTCTGTTTCTTCTGCTTCTGCTTCAGATTGTGCTTCTTCTGTTTCTCCTTCTGCTTCAGATTCTGCTTCTGCTTCTTCGGCTTCTCCTGTTTCTTCTGCTTCTGCTTCTCCTGCTTCTTCTGCTTCTCCTGCTTCTCTTTTTGCTTCTCCTTCTGCTTCTGCTTCTCCTTCTGCTTCTGCTTCTGCTCTTCTCCTTCTTCTGTTTCTTTTGCTTCTGTTTCTTCTTCTTCTTCTGTTTCTTCTGATTCTACTTGTGCTTCTCCTTCTTCTCCTTCTCTTTCTGCTTCGTCTGATTCTCCTGCTTCTCCTTCTTGTTCTCCTTCTGTTTCTGCTTCTCTTTCTGCTTCTGCTTCTCCTTCTGCTGCTCCTTCTCCTTCTCCTTCTACTGCTTCTCCCACTGCTTCTGCTTCTGCTTCTTTTGCTTATTCTTTTACTCCTGCTTCAGCTTCTCCTGCTCTGCTTCTTCTGCTTCTACTGCTTCTCCTTATACTTCTCATTATGCTTCTCCTTATGCTTCTCCTTATGCTGCTGCTTCTTCTTGTCTTCTTCTTCGTCTTCTCTTCTTCTCTTTCTTCTGATTCTGCTTTTCCTGCTTCTTCTGCTTCTACTGCTTCTCTTTCTGCTTCTCATTCTTCTTCTGCTTCTCTTTCTGCTTCTCCTATTGCTTCTGCGGCTCTTCCTTCTCCTTCTCCTTCTTCTACTTCTCCTTCTGCTTCTGCTTCTTCTGCTTCTCCTGCTTCTCCTTCTGCATCTTCTTCTGCTTCTGCTTCTCTTTCTGCTGTTTCTTCTGCTTCTGTTTCTCCTTCTGCTTCTCCTTCTGCTTCTTCTGCTTCTCCTTCTGATTCTCCTTCTGCTTCAGCTTCTGTTTTTCCTTCTCCTTCTCGTTCTTCTGCTTCTCCTTCTGCATCTACTTCTGCTTCTGCTTCTCTTTCTGCTGTTTCTTCTGCTTCTGTTTCTCCTTCTGCTTCTCCTTCTGCTTCTTCTGCTTCTCCTTCTGATTCTCCTTCTGCTTCTGCTTCTGTATTTCCTTCTCCTTCTCGTTCTTCTGCTTTTCCTTCTGCTTCTCCTTCTGCTTCTCCTGCAACTGCTACTGCTTCTGCTTCTTCTGTTTCTTCTTCTTCTCCTTCTGCTTTTGATTCTCTTTCTGCTTCTGCTTCTCCTTCAGCTTGTCATTCTGGTTCTCCAGATTCGGCTTCTTCTGCTTCTCCTGCTTCTCCTTCTGCTTCAGATTCTGCTTCTGCTTCTGCTTCTTCGTATTCTTCTGCTTCTGCTCCTCCTTCTTCTGCTTTTCTGCTTTTCCTGCTTCTCTTTCTACTTCCCCTTCTGCTTCTGCTTCTCCTTCTGCTTCTGCTCCTTCTCCTTCTTCTGTTTCTTCTTCTTCAGCTTCTCCCGCTTCTGCTTCTTCTGCTTCTCGTTCTGCTTCTCTTCGTCGGCTTCTCTTTCTACTTCTGCTTCTCCCGCTTCTGCTTCTTCTCTTAAGTTCTTCTACTTCTGCTTCTGCTTTTTCTGCTTCTCCTGCTTCTCCTTCTGCATCTACTTCTGCTTGTGCTTTTCCTTGTGCTTCTTCTTCTGCTTCTGCTTCTCCTTCTCCTTCTTCTGCTTCTCCGTCTGTTTCTGCTTCTTCTGCTTTTCCTGATTCTTTTTCAGCTTCTGCTTCTCCATCAGTTTCTCGTTCTCCTTCTCGTTCTTCTGCTAT
>NW_012308686.1:0-2534 GCF_000151885.1 Dipodomys ordii | reverse complement strand
CAGCAGGGACACAGCAGTAGACACAGCAGGACACAGCGGGTCACACAGCTGGACACAGTGGGGGACATAGCGAGTACACAGCGGGCCCCAGCGGGACACAGCGTCGAAACAGCGGGGACACAGCGGGACACTGCGGGGTACACAGTGGGACACAGAGGGGGACACAGCAGGACACAGCGCGACACAGCGTGGACACAGTGGGACTCAGCGGGGGACACAGCAGTACACAGCGGGACACAGCGGGACACAGCGGGGGACACAGCGGGACACAGAGGGGGACACAGAGGAGTACACAGCAGGACACAGCGGGGAACACAGAGAGGACACAGCGGGACACAGCAGGGACACAACAGTAGACACAGCGGGACACAGCGGGTGACACAGCGAGGACACTGCGGGACCAAGCGGAACACAGCGTCGATACAGCGGGGACACAGCGGGACACAGCGGGGTACACAGCAGGGAACACAATGGGACACAGCAGGGGACACAGCGAGGACACAGCGGAACACAGCGTGGGACACAGCGAGGACACAGCGGGACACAGCGGGATACAGCGGCGACACAGTAGGGACACAGCAGGGACACAGCGGGGGACACAGCGGGACCCAACGGGACACAGCGGGGGACACAGTGGGGGTCACAGCGGGACACAACGGGGAACACATCGAGGACACAGTGGGACCCTGTGGGACACAGCGTCGATACAGCGGGGACACAGCTGGACACAGCGGGGTACACAGCTGGGGACACAAAGGGACAAATTGGGGAAAACAGCGGGACACAGTGGGACACAGTGGGACACAGCGGAGACAAAGTGTGAGACACAGCGGGGGACAGAGCAGGAGACAGCGGGGGATACAGCGAGGACACAGCCGGACACAGCGGGGACCCAGCGGGGACTCAGTGGGGGACACAGTGGGGGAAATAGCGGGACACCACGGAACAGAGCGGGACACAGCGGGAAACAGCGGTGACACTGCGGGGACACAGCGGGGGACATAGCGGGGGACACAGCGGCACACAGCGGGGGACACAGCGGAACAGAGTGGGGGACAGAGCGTGGAACACAGCGAGACACAGCGGGGACAAAGCTGGACACAGCGGGATACACAGCGGGACACAGCGGGGACACAGCGGGGACCCAGCGGGACCCAGCGGGTCATAGCAGGGACAAAGCAGGACACAGAGGGACACAGCGGGGGACACAGGAGGGACACAGCGGAGACACAGCGTGGACACAGCGGGACACGGCGGGTCACAGCAGGGACACAGCGAGGACACAGCAGGACACAGTGGGGGACACAGGGGAACACAGCGGGACACAGCACGGGACACAGGAGGGACACAGCGGGGACACAGCGAGGACACAGCTGGACACAGACGGGGAAACAGGGAGGACACAGCGGGACACAGCGGGACACAGTGGGGGACACACCGGGACACAGCGGGACACAGCGGGACACAGCAGGACACAGCTGGACACAGCTGGGGACACAGCGGAACACAGCAGTACACAGTGGGACACAGCAGGGACACAGCGGGGGAAAAAGTGGAACACAGCGGGACACAGTGGGGGACACAGCGGGACACAGCGGGGAACACAGCGAGGACAGAGCGGGAAACAGCGTCGGAACAGTGGGGAAACAGCAGCACACAGAGAGGTACACAACTGGGGACACAACGGGACACAGGGAGGACACAGGGGGGACACAGCGGGACACAGCGGGGACAAAGCTTGAGACACAGCGGGGGACAGAGCGGGAGACAGCGGGGGACACAGCGAGGAAACAGCAGGACACAGCGGGGACACAGCAGGGACTCAGCACATGACAGAGCGGAGGACAGAGTGGGGGCCACAGCGGGACACAGCGGGGAACACAACAAGGACACAGCGGGACCCAGCGGGACAGAGTGTCGAAACAGCGACGACACAGGGGGACACAGCGGGGTACACAGCTGGGACACAACGGGACACAGTGGGGTTCACAGCGGGACACAGCGGGACACAGGGGGACAGAGCGGGGGATAGAGCGGGACACACAGCGACACAGCGGGGACAAAGCTGGACACAGCGGGGACACAGCGGGACACAGCGGTCACAGCGCGGGACACATCGAGGACACAGCAGGACACAGCGGGGGACACAGCGGGACACAGCGCGACACAGCAGGGGACAAAGCGGTAGACAGCGGGTGACACCGCACGGACACAGCGGGACATAGCTGGGACTCAGAGGGGACACTGCAGGGACACGGCAGGCACAGCAGGGGACACAGCGGGGGACAAAGCAGGACACCACGGGACACAGCAGGACAAAGCGGGACACAGTGGGGGATACAGCCGGGCACAGCGGGGGACAGAGCGGGGGACACAGCGGGACACATCGGGAACAGAGCATGACCAGCGGGACACAGTCGGACACAGCGGGGGACACAGTGGGACACAGCGGGGGACACAGCGGGGGACACAGCTGCGGACAAACCGGGGGACACAGCAGGACACAGCAGAGACACAGCCGGACACAGCGGTGA
>NW_012308685.1:0-2534 GCF_000151885.1 Dipodomys ordii | reverse complement strand
CTTCTTCTTCTTCTTCTTCTTCTTCTTCTTCTTCTTCTTCTTCTTCTTCTTCTTCTTCTTCTTCTTCTTCTTCTTCTTCTTCTTCTTGGTTTTCTTCTTCTTCTTCTTCTTCTTCTTCTTTTTCTTCTTCTTCTTCTTCTTCTTCTTCTTCTTCTTCTTCTTCTTCTTCTTCTTCTTCTTCTTCTTCTTCTTCTTCTTCTTCTCCTTCTTCTTCTGCTTCTTCTTCTTCTGCTTCTTCTTCTTCTGCTTCTTCTGCTTCTGCTTCTGCTGCTTCTGCTTCTGCTGCTCCCGCTTCTACTTCTTCTGCTTCTCCTTCCTTTCCACTGCTTCTGCTTCTCCTTCTCTTTCTTCTGCTTCTCTTTCTGCTTCTGCTTCTTCTGATTCTCCAACTAATCCTTCTTCTTCTCCTTCTGTTTCTGCTTCTCTTTCTGCTTCTCCATCTCCTTCTGCTTCACCTTCTGCTGCTCCTTCTCCTTCTGTTTCTCCCTCTGCTTCTGCTTCTGCTTCTTATGCTTCTTCTTGTTCTTCTGCTTCTGCTTCTCCTGCTTCTGCTTCTTATGCTTCTACTGCTTCTACTTCTGCTTCTGCTTCTTCTGCTTCTTCTGCTTCTACTTCTCTTTCTGCTTCTGCTTCTCCTGCTTGTTTTTCTGCTTCTTCTGCTGCTTCTCCTTCTGCTGCTTCTTCTCCTTCTCCTTCTGCTTCTCTTTTTGCTTCTCTTTCTGCTTCTGCTTCTTCTGTTTCTACTTGTTCTGCTGCTTCTCCTTCTGCTTCTACTTCGGCTTCTGTTTCTGCTTCTTCTGCTTCTTCTCTTTCGGCTTCTCCTGCTTCTGCTTCTAGTGCTTCTCCTGCTTTTCTTTCTGCTTCTAATTCCGCTTTTGCTTCTCCTTCTGCTTCTGCTTCTCCTCCTTCTCCTTCTCCTACTTCTGCTTCTCCTTCAGCTTCAGCTTCTTCTGCTTCTCCTACTTCTCCTTCTGCATCTTCTTCTGCTTCTCCTTCTCCTTCTTCTGCTTCTCCTTCTGATTCTCCTTCTGCTTCTTCTTCTTCTGCTTTACCTGCTTCTCTTTCTTCTTCTCCTTCTGCTTCTCCTTCTGTTTCTCCTTCTCCTTCTTGTTCTTCTGCTTTTCCTTCGGCTTCTCCTTCTGCTTCAGCTACAACTGCTACTGCTTCTACGTCTTCTGTTTCTTCTGCTTCTCCTTCTGCTTTTTATTCTCTTTCTGCTTCTGCTTCTCCTTCAGCTTGTCATTCTGCTTCTCCAGATTCTGCTTCTTCTGCTTCTCCTGCTTCTCCTTCTGCTTCAGGTTCTGCTTCTGCTTCTTCGGATTCTTATGTTTCTGCTTCTCCTGCTTCTGCTTCTTCTGCTTCCCCTCCTTCTCTTTCTGCTTCTCCTTCAGTTTCTGCTTCTCCTTCTGCTTCTTGTCCTTCTCCGGATTCTTCTACTTCTGCTTCTCCTGTTTCTGTATCTCCTGCTTCTCCTTCTGCTGCTCTTTCTGCTTCTCCTGCTGCTTTTCCGTCTCCTGCTCCTTCTTCTGCTTCTCTTTCTGCTTCTCGTTCTGTTTCTCCTTCTCCTTCTCGCTCTCCTGCTTTTCCTTGTGCTTCTCCTTCTGCTTCTGCATCTTCTGCGTTTTCTGCTACTGCCTCTGCTTCTTCTGTTTCTTCTGCTTCTCCTTCTGTTTCTCCATCTTCTTCTCCAGATTCTGCTTCTTCTGCTTCTCCTGCTTCTCCTACTTCTCGTGCTGCTTCTCCTTCTGCGTCTCTTTCTGCTTCTGCTTATCCTTTTGCGTCTCCTACTCCTATTCCTTCTCTTTCGCCTTCTCCTTCTTCTTCTTCTGCTTTTCCTGCTGCTTCTGCTTCTGCTTATTGTACTATTTCTGTTTCTTCTGCTTCTTCTTCAGATTATGCTTCTTCTGTTTCTCCTGCTACAGATTCTGCTTCTGCTTCTTCGGCTTCTCCTGTTTCTTCTGCTTCTGCTTCTTCTACTTCTCCTGCTTCTTTTTCTGCTTCTCCTTCTGCTTCTCCTTCTGCTTCTGATTCTGCTCTTCTCCTTCTTCTGTTTCTTTTGCTTCTTTTTCTTCTGCTTCTTCTTGTTCTGTTTTTTCTGATTCTACTTCTCCTTCTCCTTCTTCTCCTCTTTCTGCTTCTACTTCTGCTTCTTCTGATTCTCCTGCTTCTCCTTCTTGTTCTCCTTCTGTTTCTGCTTCTCATTCTGCTTCTGCTTCTCCTTCTGCTGCTCCTTCTCCTTCTTCTGCTTCTCCCACTGCTTCTTCTTCTGCTTCTTTTGCTTATTCTTTTTCTTCCGCTTCTGCTTCTCCTGATTCTGCTTCTTCTGCTTCTACTGCTTCTCCTTACGCTTCTCCTTATGCTTCTTCTTCTTCTTCTTCTTCTTCTTCATCTTCTTCTTCATCTTCTTCTTCATCTACTTCTTCATCTTCTTCTACATCTTCTTCTTTATTCTTCTTCGACTTCTTCTTCTTTTCATCATTCTTCACTTTCGACCGCTACTGCTTTTCCAGGCATCTGCTTCTCCAACTTCTCGA
>NW_012308684.1:0-2534 GCF_000151885.1 Dipodomys ordii | reverse complement strand
CGCTGTTTCCCCCGCTGTGTCCGGTTGTTTCCCCAGCTGGGTACCCCGCTGTGTCCCGCTGTGTCCCCGCTGTATCGACGCTGTGTCCCGCTTGGGCCCGCTCTGTCCTCCCTGTGTTCCCCTCTGTGTCCCGCTGTGCCCCCGCTATGTCCCGCTGTGTCTACTGCTGTGTCCCCACTGTGTCCCGCTGTGTCTCGCTGTGTCCCGCTGTGTCCTCGCTGTGTCCCGCGCTGTGTTCTGCTGTGTCCCACTGTGTCCCCCGCTGTGTCCCGTTGTGTCCCCAGCTGTGTACCCCGCTGTGTCCCGCTGTGTCCCTTATTTATCGACGCTGTGTCCCGCTGTGTCCCGCTGGGTGCTCCCTGTGTTCCCCGCTGTGTCCCGCTGTGTCTACAGCTGTGTCCCCGCTGTGCCCGCTGTGTCTCACTGTGTCCTCGCTGTGTCCCGCGCTGTGTTCCGCTGTGTCCTCGCTTTGTCCCCTGCTGTGACCCATTGTGTCCCCAGCTGTGTACCCCGCTGTGTCCCGCTGTGTCCCTTATGTATCGACGCTGTGTCCCGCTGGGTCCCGCTGGGTCCTTGCTTTGTTCCCCGCTGTGTCCCGCTGTGTACCCCTCTGTGTCCCCGGCTGTGTTCCGCTGTGTCTTGCTGTGTACTGCTGTGTCCCCCGAAGAGTCCCGCTGTGTCCCTGCTGTGTCCCAAAGTGTCCTCGCTGTGTCCCCCACTGTGTCCCGTTGTGTCCCCCCTGTGTCCCGCTGTGTTCTGCTGTGTCCCGCTGTGTCCCCCGCTGTGTCCCCCGTGTGTCCATCTGTGTCCCCCGCTGTGTCCCACTGTGTCTCCCGCTGTGTCCCGCTGTGTCCTTGCTGTGTACCCCGCTGTGTCCCGCTGTGTCCTCGCTGTGTCCCCCGCTGTGTCCCGCTGTGTCCCGCTGTGTCCCGCTCAGTCCGTGCTGTGTCCCGCTGTGTCCCCGCTGTGTGCCCGCTGTGTCTCGCTGTATACTCCGTTGTGTCCAGCTATTTCACCGCTGAGTCTCGCTGTGTCCCCTCTCTGTGTCCGCTGTCCCCCGCTGTGTGCCCCGCTGTGTCCCGCTGTGTCCCGCTGTGTCCCCCACTTTGTCCCGCTGTGTCCCCGCTGAGTCCCCTCTGTGTCGCCGCTGTGTCCTACTATGTCCTCGCTGTGTCCTCCTCTGTCGCCCACTTTGTCCCACGCTGTGTCCCGCTGTGTCCTCGCTGTGTCCCCCGTTGTGTCCCGCTGTGTCCCCGGTGTGTCCCAAGGTGTGTCCCGCTGTTTCCTGCTGTGTACCCCGCTGTGTCCCGCTATGTTCCCGCAGTGTCCCCGCTGTGTCCCGCTGTGTCCCGCTGTGTCCTCGCTGTTTCGCCCGCTGTGTCCCATTGTGTCCCCAGCTGTGTACCCCGCTGTGTCCCGCTGTGTCCCCGCTGTATCGACGCTGTGTCCCGCTGGGTCCGCTGGGTCCCGCTCGGTCCCTGCTGTGTCCCGCTGTGTCCCGCTGTGTACCCCGCTGTGTCCCGCTATGTTCCCGCAGTGTCCCCGCTGGGTCCCGCTGGGTCCCGCTGTGTCCTCCCTGTATTCCCCGCTGTGTCCCGTTGTGTCCCCAGCTGTGTCCCGCAGTGTACTGCTGTGTCCCCCGCTGAGTCCCGCTGTGTCCCCACTGTGTCCAACTGTGTCCTCGCTGTTTCCCCCGCTGTCTTCCCCTTTGTCCTACGCTGTGTCCCGCTGTGTCCCACTGTGTCCTCGCTGTGTCCTCCGCTTTGTCCCACGGTATCCCCGCTGTGTCCAAAGCTTTGTACCGCTGTGTCCCGCTGTGTACCCCGCTGTGTCCCGCTGTGTCCCGCTGTTTCCTCTCTGTGTCCCAAGCTGTGTGCTGTTGTGTCCCCGCTGTGTCCAAAGCTGTGTCCCGCTGTGGCCCACTGTGTACCCAGCTGTGTCCCGCTGTGTCCCGCTGTGTCCCCCGCTGTGTCCGGTTGTGTCCCCAGCTGGGTACCCCGCTGTGTCCCGCTGTGTCCCCCGCTGTGTCTCCCGCTGTGTCCTCACTGTGTCCCCCGCTGTGTCCCGCTGTGTCCTCGCTGGGTCCCTCGCTGTGTCCTGCTGTGTCCTCCGCTCTGTCCCGCTGTGTCCCGCTGTGTCCCGCTCGGTCCCTGCTGTGTCCCGCTGTGTCCCGCTGTGTCTCCCCTGTGTGCCCGCTGTGTCGCGCTGTGTACTCTGTTGTGTCCAGCTGTGTCACCGCTGTGTCCCGCTGTGTCCCCTCTCTGTCTGCGCTGTCCCCCGCTGTGTTCACTGCTGTGTTCCGCTGTGTCCCGCTGTTCCCCGCTTTGTCCCGCTGTGTCCCTGCAGTGTCCCCGCTGTGTCCCGCTGTGTCACACTGTGTCCCATGGGGTCCCGCTTTGTCCCCCGCTGTGTCCCCCGCTGAGTCCCCTCTGTTTCGCCACTGTGTCCCACTGTGTCCTCGCTGTGTCCCCCGCTGTCAGCCGCTTTGTCCCACGCTGTGTCCCGCTGTGTCCCGCTGTGTCCTCTCTGTGTCC
>NW_012308683.1:0-2534 GCF_000151885.1 Dipodomys ordii | reverse complement strand
CTTTCTGCTTCTGCTTATCCTTTTGCTTCTCCTACTCCTAATCCTTCCTTTCGCCTTCTTCTTCTTCTTCTGATTCTCCTGGTGCTTCTGCTTCTGCTTATTCTACTATTTCTGTTTCTTCTGCTTCTGCTTCAGATTGTGCTTCTTCTGTTTCTCCTTCTGCTTCAGATTCTGCTTCTGCTTCTTCGGCTTCTCCTGTTTCTTCTGCTTCTGCTACTCCTGCTTCTTCTGCTTCTCCTGCTTCTCTTTCTGCTTCTCCTTCTGCTTCTGCTTCTCGTTCTGCTTCTGCTTCTGCTCTTCTCCTTCTTCTGTTTTTTTTTGCTTCTGTTTCTTCTTCTTCTTTTTCTTCTGTTTCTTCTGATTCTACTTCTGCTTCTCCTTCTTCTCCTTCTCTTTCTGCTTCTTCTGATTCTCCTGCCTCTCCTTCTTGTTCTCCTTCTGTTTCTGCTTCTCTTTCTGCTTCTCTTTCTCCTTCTGCTGCTCCTTCTCCTTCTCCTTCTTCTGCTTCTCCCACTGCTTCTGCTTCTGCTTCTTTTGCTTATTCTTTTTCTTCTGCTTCTGCTTCTCCTGCTTCTGCTTCTTCTGCTTCTACTGCTTCTCCTTATACTTCTCCTTATGCTTCTCCTTAGGCCTTCTCCTTCTTCTTCTTCTTCTTCTTCTTCTTCTTCTTCTTCTTCTTCTTCTTCTTCTTCTCTCTTCTCTTCTCGTCTTCTTCTTCTTCTCTTTCTTCTGATTCTGCTTTTCCTGCTTCTTCTGCTTCTACTGCTTCTCTTTCTGTTTCTCATTCTTCTTCTGCTTTTCTTTCTGCTCCTCCTATTGCTTCTGCGGCTCTTCCTTCTCCTTCTCCTTCTGCTTCTTCTGCTTCTCCTGCTTCTCCTTCTGCATCTTCTTCTGCTTCTGCTTCTCTTTCTGCTGCTCTGCTTCTCCTTCTGCTTCTTCTGCTTCTCCTTCTGATTCTCCTTCTGCTTCTCCTTCTGTGTCTCCTTCTTCTCATTCTTCTGCTTTTCCTTCTGCTTCTCCTTCTGCTTCTGCTGCAACTGCTACTGCTTCTGCTTCTTCTGTTTCTTACTCTTCTCCTTCTGCTTTTGATTCTCTTTCTGCTTCTGCTTCTGCTTCTACTTCAGCTTCTCATTCTGCTTCTCCAGATTCGGCTTCTTCTGCTTCTCCTGCTTCTCCTTCTGCTTCAGGTTCTGCTTCTGCTTCTTCGGATTCTTATTCTTCTGCTTCTCCTGCTTCTGCTTCTTCGGCTTCCCCTCTTTCTCTTTCTGCTTCTCCTTCTGTTTCTGCTTCTCCTTCTGCTTCTGCTTCTGCTTCTTGTCCTTCTCCTGTTTCTTCTCCTTCTGCTTCTCCTGCTTCTGCTTCTTCTTCATTTCCTGCTTCTCTTTCTGCTTCTACTTTTGCTTCTGCTCCTTCTCCTTCTTCTGTTTCTTCTTCTGCTTCTCCCGCTTGTGCTTCTCCTGCTTCTCCTGCTTCTCGTTCTGCTTCTCTTCGTCGGCTTCTCTTTCTATTTCTGCTTCTGCTTCTTCTGATTCTGATACTTCTCCTTCTTCTTCTCCTTCTGCTTCTGCTTCTTTTGCATCTCCTGCTTCTCCTTCTGCATCTCCTTCTGCTTGTGCTTTTCCTTCTGCTTCATCTTCTGCTACAGCTTCACCTTCTCCTTCTTCTCCGTCTGCTTCAGTTTCTTCTGCTTATCCTGCGTCTCCTCTGCTTCTCCTTCTGTTTCTCCTTCTCGATCTTCTGCTATTCCTTCTGCTTCTCTATCTGATTCTGCATCTTTCAACTTCTTCTGCTACTGATTCTGCTTCTTCTCTATCTTCTGCTTCTCCTTCTGCTTTTGCTTTCTCTTTCTGCTTCTGCTTCTCCTTCTGGTTCTCCTTCTTCTTCTCCAGATTCTGCTTCTTCTGCTTCTCCTGCTTCTCCTTCTGCTTTTGATTCTGCTTTTGCTTCTTCGACTTCTTCTGCTTCTATTTTTGCTTCTCCTTCTGTTTCTGCTTCTCTTTCTGCTTCTGCTTCTTCTCCTTCTTCTATTTCTTCTGATTCTGCTTCTCCTGCTTCTGCTTCTCCTGCTTCTCCTTCTGTTTCTCTTTATGCTTCTCCTTCTGCTTCTCCTTCTTCTGCTTCTACTACTGCTTCTGCTTCTCCTTCTGCATCTTCTTCTGTTTCAATTTCTCCTTCTTCTGCTTTTCATTCTGCTTCTGCTTCTCCTGCTTCTGCTTCTTCTGCTTCTCCTGCTTCTCCTTCTCATTCTCCTTCTCTTTCTGCTTCTGCTTATCCTTCTGTTTCTCCTACTCCTAATCCTTCTCTTTCTCCTTGTTCTTCTTCTGCTTCTCGTTCTTCTTCTGCTTCTTCTGCTTGTTCTGTTTCTTCTGCTTCTACTTTTCCAGCTTCTGCTGCTTCTGCTTCTCCTTCTGCTTCAGGTTCTCCTTCTGCTTCTTGGGCTTCTTCTGTTTCTTCTGCTTCTGCTTCTCCTGCTACTGCTTCTTCCGCTTCTTCTGCTTCTCTTTGTTTCTCCTTCTGCTTCTGCTTCTCCTTGT
>NW_012308682.1:0-2534 GCF_000151885.1 Dipodomys ordii | reverse complement strand
CAGCTGGGGATACAAAGGGACACATTGGGGGACACAGCGGGACACAGCGGGACACAGTGGGAAATAGCGGGGACAAAGCGTGAGACAAAGCGGGGGAGAGAGCGGGAGACAGCTGGGGACACAGCGAGGACACAGCGGGACACAGCGTGGACACAGCGGGGTCTCATCCGAGAACACAGCGGGACACAGCGTGGACACAGCGGGGTCTCATCCGAGAACACAGCGGGGGACATAGCAGGACACCATGGAACAAAGCGGGACACAGCGGGAAACAGCGGTGATCCTGCGGGGACACAGTGGGACACAGCAGGGGACAGAGCGGGACACAGTGGGAAAAACAGCGTGGGACACAGCGAGACACAGCGGGAACAAAGCCGGACACAGCGGGGTACACAGCGGGACACAACGGGGACCAAGAGGGACACAGCGGGTCACAGCAGGGACATAGCGGGACACAGCGGGACACAGTGGGGGACACAGCGGGACACAGCGGGGGACACAGCAAGGACACAGCGGGACACAGAGGGGGGAAACAGACAGGACACAGCGGGGGACACAGCGGAACACAGCGGGACACAGCAGGGGACTCAGGGGTGACACAGTGGTGACACAGCGGGACTCAGCGGGAACAAAGCTGGACACAGCGGGGTACACAGCGGGACACAACGGGGACCAAGAGGGACACAGCGGGTCACAGCAGGGACACAGTCAGACACAGCGGGACACAGTGGGGGACACAGCGGGACACAGCGGGGGACCCAGCGAGGACACAGCGGGACACAGTTGGGGTCACAGCGAGGACACAGCGGGGGACACAGCAGGGGATACAGTGGGACACAGCCGGGATCACAGCAAGGACTCAGTGGGACACAGCGGGACACAGTGTCGATACAGAGGGGACTCAGCGAGGGACACAGCGGGGGAAACAGCGGGGGACAAAGTGGGACCCCACGGGACACAGTGTGACACAGCGGGACACAGCGGGGACACTGCGGGGACACAGCAGGACAAAGTGGGGGACATAGCGGGACACAGCGGCACACAGCGGGGGACACAGCAGGGGACAGCGGAGACAGAGATGGGCCACAGCGGGACACAGCGGTGACATAGCTGGATACAGCGGGGTACACAGCGGGACACAGCGGGCACACCGGGGACACAGCGGCACAAAGCGGGACACAGTGAGGACACAGTGGGACACAGCGGGACAAAGCGGGGACACAGCGGGACACAGCTGGGGACACAGCTAGGACACAGCGGGATACAGCGGGGGACACAGTGAGGATACAGCGGGACACAGCCGGGGAAAAAGTGGGACACAGCGAGGACACAGCAGTGGACACAGTGGGACACAGCGGGGGACACAGCCGTACACAGCGGGGGAAACAGTGGGGGACACAGTGGGACACAGTGGGACACAGCGGGGGACACATGGGGAACACAGCGGGACAAAGCGGGGACACAGCGGGACTCAGCGGGGGACACAACAGTATACAGCAGGACACAGCGGGGACACAGCAGGGACACAGCGGGGGACACAGCGGGACACAGCGGGGAACACAGCGGGACACAGAGGGGGACAGAGCGTGGGTCACAGCGAGACACAGCTGGGACAAAGCTGGACAGAGCGGGGTACACAGAGGGACACAGTGGGGACGCAGCGGGGAAACAGCGTGACACAGCAGGACACAGCGGGATACAGCGGGGGACACATCGAGGACACAGCGGCACACAGCATGGGACACAGCAAGGACACAGTGGACACAGCGGGGACACAGCGGAACACAGCGGGACACAGCGTCGATACAGAGGGGACTCAGCGGAGGACACAGTGGGGGAAACAGCGGGGGACAAAGTGGGACACCACGGGACACAGTGTGACACAGCGGGACACAGCGGGGACACTGCGGGGACACAGCAGGACAAAGCGGGGGACATAGAGGGACACAGCGTCACACAGCGGGGGACAGAGCCGGACACAGCGGGGGAAACAGTGGGGGACACAGTGGGACACGATGGGACACAGCGGGGGACACATGGGGAACACAGCGGGACACAGCGGGGACACAGCGGGACTCAGTGGGAGACAGAGCAGTATACAGCAGGACACAGCGGGGACACAGCAGGGACACAGCGGGGGACACAGCGGGACACAGCGGGACACAGCGGGGAACACAGCGGGACACAGAGGGGGACACAGAAGCGTACACAGCGGGACACAGCTGGGAACACAGCGGGTCACAGCGGGACACAGCGGGAACACAGCTGGACACAGCGGGGTACACAGTGGGACACAGGGGGCACACAGTGGGGACACAGCGGGGGACACAGTGGGACACAGCGGATCACAGTTGGGGACACAGCAGGGGACACAGCGGGGGACAGCAGAGGACAGAGAGGGGACACAGCGGCGACACAGAGGGGACGCAGCTGGGGACACAGCGTGGGACAAAGTGGGACACCAAGGGACACAGTGTTACACAGCGGGACACAGCGGGACACAGCGGCCCACAGCGGGGGACAGCGGGGGATGA
>NW_012308681.1:0-2534 GCF_000151885.1 Dipodomys ordii | reverse complement strand
AGTAGCAGTTGTAGCAGAAGCAGAACGAGAAGCAGAAGGAAAAGCAGAAGAACAAGAAGGAGAAGGGAAACAGAAGGACAAGCAGTAGGAGAATAAGAAAGAGAAGCAGAAGAAGGAGAAGCAGAAGCAGAAGAAGATGCAGAAGGAGAAGCAGTAGAAGCAGAAGCAGAAGGAGAAGCAGGAAAAGCAGAAGAAGCAGAAGCAAAAGGAAAAGCAAAAGAAGGAGAAGGAGAAGTAGAAGCAGAAGCATAAGGACAAGCACAAGCAGAAGGAGGTGCAGAATGAGAAGCAGGAGAAGCAGAAGAAGCAGAAGCTGAAGGAGAAGCAGAAGTAGGAGAAGGTGAAGGAGGAGAAGCAGAAGGAGAAACAGAAGAAGCAGAAGCAGGAGAAGCAGAAGCAGAAGCAGAATGAGAAGCACAAGAAGGAGAAATTGAAGGAGAAGGAGAATGAGACGGAGAAGCAGAAGGAGAAGTAGGAGAAGAAGAAGAAGGAGAAGCAGGAGAAGCAGAAGCAGAAGAAACAGAAGAAGGAGAAGAGCAGAAGCAGAAGGAGAAAAGAAGCAGAAGGAGAAAAAGAAGCAGAAGGAGAAGCAGAAGAAGCAGAAGCTGAAGACGAAGAAACTGAAAACGCAGAAAAAGAAGAAGAAGCAGAAGAAGAAGAAGCAGGAAAAGCAGAAGATGAAGAAGGAGAAGGAGAAAGAGAAGGATTAGGAGTAGGAGAAACAGACGGATAAGCAGAAGCAGAAAAAGAAGGAGAAGGAGAAGAAGAAGCAGAAGAAGCAGAAGCAGGAGAAGCAGGAGAAGCAGAAGCAGAATGAAAAGCAGAAGAAGGAGAAATTAAAACAGAAGAAGATGCAGAAGGAGAAGCAGAAGCAGAAGCAGAAGGAGAAGCAGAAGAAGGAGAAGGAGAAGGAGTAGCAGAAGGGTTAGAATAAAGAGAAACAGAAGGAGAAACAGGAGAAGCAGGAGAAGCATAAGCAGAAGAAATAGAAGAAGGAGAAGAAGCAGAAAGAGAAGCAGAAACAGAAGGAGAAGCAGAAATAAAAGCAGAAGAAGCCGAAGAAGCAGAAGCAGAACCTGAAGCGGAAGGAGAAGCAGAAGAAGCAGAATCTGGAGAAGCAGAAGGAGAAGCAGAAGCAGAAAGAGAAGCAAAAGCAGAAGGAGAAGCAGAAGAAACAGAAGAAGCAGAAGCAGTAGCAGAAGAAGCTGAAGATGCAGAAGCAGAAAGAGAAGCAGAAGGAATAGCAGAAGAACGAGAAGGAGAAGGAGAAACAGAAGGAGAAGAAGAAGGAGAAGCAGAAGGAGAATCAGGAAAGGCAAAAGAAGCAGAATCAGACGGAGAAGCAGGAAATGCAGAAGAAGCAGAAGCAAAAGGAGAAGCAAAAGAAGGAGAAGGAGAAGCAGAGGCAGAAGAAGAAGCATAAGGACAAGCAAAAGCAGAAGGAGATGCAGAAGGAGAAGCAGGAGAAGCAGAAGAAGCAGAAGATGAAGGAGAAGCAGAAGTAGGAGAAGGAGAAGGAGGAGAAGCAGAAGCAGAAGGAGAAGCAGAAGCGGAATGAGAAGCAGAAAGAGAAGCAGGAGAAGCACAAGAAGCAGAAGCAGGAGAAGCCGAAAGAGAAGATGCAGAAGAAGCAGAAACAGAAGCAGAAGTAGAAGCAGAAGCAGAAGGAGAAGCAGAAGAACAAGTAGAACCAGAAATTCAGGCAGGAGAAACAGAAGAAGCAGAAGCAGAAAGAGAAGAATAAGAGAAGCAGAAGGAGAAGTAGAAGAAGCAGCAGAAGGAGAAGCAGCAGAAGAAGCAGAAAAACAAGCAGGAGAAGCAGAAGCAGAAAGAGAAGTAGAAGCAGAAGAAGCAGAAGAAGCAGAAGCAGAAGAAGAAGCAGTAGAAGCATAAGAAGCAGAAGCAGGAGAAGCAGAAGCAGAAGAACAAGAAGAAGCATAAGAAGCAGAAGCAGAAGCAGAGGGAGAAACAGAAGAAGGAGAAGGAGCAGCAGAAGGTGAAGCAGAAGGAGATGCAGAAGGAGAAAGAGAAGCAGAAACAGAAGGAGAAGAAGAAGGATTAGTTGGAGAATCAGAAGAAGCAGAAGCAGAAAGAGAAGCAGAAGAAGGAGAAAGAGAAGCAGAAGCAGAGGAAAGGAAGGAGAAGCAGAAGAAGCAGAAGCGGGAGAAGCAGAAGAAGAAGAAGAAGAAGCAGAAGAAGCAGAAGAAGCAGAAGAAGAAGAAGCAGAAGAAGAAGAAGAAGGAGAAGAAGAAGAAGAAGAAGAAGAAGAAGAAGAAGAAGAAGAAGAAGAAGTAGATGAAGAAGAAGAAGAAGATGAAGAAGAGGAAGAAGAGGAACAAGAGGAAGAAGATGATGATGATGATGACGATGAAGAAGATGATAAGATGAAGATGATGATGATGATGATGACGATGATGATGATGAAGATGTGATGATGATGATGCATAATGAGAAGCAGTAGAAGCAGAGAAGCAGAAGCAGGAGTAGAAAGAGAAGCTCGACGATGAGAAGCAGTATCGAGAAGCAGGAGAAGC
>NW_012308680.1:0-2534 GCF_000151885.1 Dipodomys ordii | reverse complement strand
CAGGAAAGCAGAAGAAGCAGAAGGAGGAGAAGCAGAAGCAGAATGAAAAGCAGAAGAAGGAGAAATTGAAACAGAAGAAGATGCAGAAGGAGAAGCAGAAGCAGTAGTAGAAGCAGAAGAAGGAGAAGGAGAAGCAGAACGAGATGACAAGCAGGAGAAGCAGAAGAAGCAGAAGCGGGAGAAGCAGAAGCAGAAGCAGAAGCAGAAGCAGAAGAAGAAGAAGAAGAAGAAGAAGAAGAAGAAGAAGAAGAAGAAGAAGAAGAAGAAGAAGAAGAAGAAGAAGAAGAAGAAGAAGAAGAAGAAGAAGAAGAAGAAGAAGAAGAAGAAGAAGAAGAAGAAACAGAAGAAGGAGAAGGAGCAGAAGGAAAAGCAGAAGGAGAAGCAGAAAGAGAAGCAGAAGAAGCAGAAGGAGCAGTAGCAGGAGAAGCAGAAGCAGAAGAAACAGAAGAAGCCCAAGAACCAGAAGGAGAACCTGAAGTAGAAGGAGAAGCAGAAGCAGGAGAAGCTGGAAAAGCAGAAGCAGAAGACATAGAACAAGCAGAAGAAGCAGAAACAAAACGAGAAGCAGAAGAAGAAGAAGGAGGAGAAAGAGAAGGATTAGGAGTAGGAGGAGCAGAAGCAGAATTAGAAGCAGAAAGAGAAGCAGAAGGAGAAACAGAAGAAGCAGAAGCAGGAGAAGCAGAAGCAGAATGAGAAGCACAAGAAGGAGAAATTGAAGGAGAAGGAGAATGGGACGGAGAAGCAGAAGGAGAAGTAGGAGAAGCAGAAAAAGAAGCAGGAGAAGCAGAAGCAGAAGAAGGAGAAGAGCAGAAGCAGAAGGAGAAGCAGAAGCAGAAGGAGAAGCAGAAGAAGCAGAAGCTGATGCAGAAGAAGAAAAAGTAACAGAAAAAGCAGAAGAAGCAGAAGAAGAAGCAGAAGGAGAAGCAGAAGAAGAAGAAGGAGAAAGAGAAAGAGAAGGATGAGGAGTAGGAGAAACAGAAGGAAAAGCAGAAGCAGAAAGAGAAGCAGGAGAAGCAGAAGAAGCAGGAGAAGCATAAGCTGAAGATATAGAAGAAGCATAAGTAGCAGAAGCAGAGGGAGAAACAGAAGAAGGAGAAGGAGCAGCAGAAGGTGAAGCAATGGAGGATGCAGGAGATGCAGAAGCAGATAGAGAAGCAGAAACAGAAGGAGAAGAAGTTGGAGAATCAGAAGAAGCAGAAGCAGAAGCAGAAAGAGCAGAAGAAGGAGAAGGAGAAGCAGAAGGAGAAGGGAAAGCATGAGAAAGCAGAAGAAGCAGAATCGCGAGAATCAGAAGAAAGAAGAAACAGAAGAAGGAGAAGGAGCAGAAGGAGAAGCAGAAGCAGAAGGAGAAGCAGAAAGAGAAGCATGAGAAGCAGTAGCAGAAGAAGCAAAAGCAGAAGAAACAGAAGAAGCCCAATAACCAGAAGGAGAACCTGAAGCAGAAGGAGAAGGAGAAGCAGCAGAAGCTGGAAAAGCAGAAGCAGAAGATAAAGAAGAAGCATAAGTAGCAGAAGCAGAGGGAGAAACAGAAGAAGGAGAAGGAACAGCAGAAGGTGAAGGAGAAGGAGACGCAGAAGCAGAAAGAGAAGCAGAAACAGAAGGAGAAGAAGAAGGAGAAGTTGAAGAATCAGAAGAAGCAGAAGCAGAAGCAGAAAGAGCAGCAGAAGAAGGAGAAGGAGAAGCAGAAGGAGAAGGACAAGAAGGAGAAGCAGAAGAAGCAGAAGCGGGAGAAGCAGCAGAAGAAGAAGAAACAGAAGAAGGAGAAGGAGCAGAAGGAGAAGCAGAAGCATAAGGAGAAGCAGAAAGAGAAGCAGAAGAAGCAGTAGCAGGAGAAGCAGAAGCAGAAGAAACAGAAGAAGCCCAAGAACCAGAAGGAGAACCTGAAGCAGAAGGAGAAGCAGAAGCAGCAGAAGCTGGAAAAGCAGAAGCAGAAGAAACAGAACAAGCAGAAGAAGCAGAAGCAGAACGAGAAGCAGAAGAAGAAGAAGGAGAAAGAGAAGGATTAGGAGTAGGAGGAGCAGAAGCAGAATAAGAAGCAGAAAGAGAAGCAGGAGAAGCAGGAGGAGAAACAGAAGAAGCAGAAGCAGAGGAAGTAGAAGCAGAAGAAGAATGAGAAGCACAAGAAGTAGAAATTGAAGGAGAAGGAGAATGAGACTGAGAAGCAGAAGGAGAAGTAGGAGAAGCAGAAGAAGAAGAAGAAGAAGGAGAAGCAGAAGCAGAAGAAACAGAAGAAGGAGAAGAGCAGAAGCAGAAGCAGAAAGAGAAGCAGAAGCAGAAGGAGAAGCAGAAGAAGCAGATATTGAAGCAGAAGAAGAAGAAACAGAAAAAGCAGAAGAAGCAGAAGAAGAAGCAGTAGGAGAAGCAGAAGAAGAAGAAGGAGAAAGAGAAGGATTAGGCGTAGGAGAAACAGAAGGTATAAGCAGAAGCAGAAAGAGAAGGAGCTAGGAGAAGCAGGAGAAGCAGAAGCAGAATGAGCAGAAGCAGGAGAAGCAGAAGCATAATGAAAGGTAGAAGATGGAGAAATTGAAACAGAA
>NW_012308679.1:0-2534 GCF_000151885.1 Dipodomys ordii | reverse complement strand
CAGAAGGGGAAGCAGAAGAAGGAGAAGGAGAAGCAGAAGCTTGAAGAAGATGCAGAAGGAGAAGCAGAAGAAACAGAAGCAGAAGGAGAAGCAGGAAAAGCAGAAGAAGCAGAAGCAAAAGGTGAAGCAAAAGAAGGAGAAGGAGAAGCAGAGGCAGAAGAAGAAGCATAAGGACAAGCACAAGCAGAAGGAGATGCAGAAGGAGAAGCAGGAGAAGCAGAAGAAGCAGAAGCTGAAAGAGAAGCAGAAGTAGGAGAAGGAGGAGAAGCAGAAGCAGAAGGAGAAGCAGAAGCAGAATGAGAAGCAGAAAGAGAATCAGGAGGAGGACAAGAAGCAGGAGAAGTCGAAAGAGAAGAATCAGAAACACAAGCAAAAGGAAAAGCAGCAGAAGATGTAGAACCCAGAAATTCAGGCAGGAGAAACAGAAGAAGCAGAAGCAGAAGGAGAAGCAAAAAGAGAACCAGAAGGAGAAGTAGAAAAAGCAGCAGAAGAAGCAGAAAAACAAGTAGGAGAAACAGGAGCAGAAAGAGAAGTAGAAGCAGAAGAAGCAGAAGAAGCAGAAGAAGAAGCAGTAGAAGCATAAGAAGCAGAAGCAGGAGAAGCAGAACCAGAAGAAAAAGAAGAAGCATAAGAAGCAGAAGCAGAGGGAGAAACAGAAGAAGGAGAAGGAGCAGCAGAAGGTGAAGCAGAAGGAGATGCAGAACCAGAAAGAGAAGCAGAAATAGAAGGAGAAGAAGAAGGAGAAGTTGGAGAATCAGAAGAAGCAGAAGCAGAAAGAGAAGCAGAAGAAGGAGAAGGAGAAGCAGAAGGAGAAGGACAAGCAGGAGAAGCAGAAGAAGCAGAAGCGGGAGAAGCAGAAGAAGAAGAAGAAACAGAAGAAGGAGAAGGAGCAGAAGGAGAAGCAGAACCAGAAGGAGAAGCAGAAAGAGAAGCAGAAGAAGCAGTAGCAGGAGAAGCAGAAGCAGAAGAAACAGGAGAAGCCGAAGAATCAGAAGGAGAACCTGAAGCAGAAGGAGAAGCAGAAGCAGCAGAAGCTGGAAAAGCAGAAGCAGAAGAAACCGAACAAGCAGAAGAAGCAGAAGCAGAACGAGAAGCAGAAGAAGAAGGAGAAAGAGAAGGATTAGGAGTAGGAGGAGCAGAAGCAGAATAAGAAGCAGAAGAAGAAGCAGAAGGAGAAACAGAAGAAGCAGAAGTTGGAGAAGCAGAAGCAGAAGCAGAATGAGAAGCACAAGAAGGAGAAATTGAAGGAGAAGGAGAAGGAGACGGAGAAGCAGAAGGAGAAGTAGGAGAAGCAGAAGAAGAAGAAGCAGGAGAAGCAGAAACAGAAGAAACAGAAGGAGAAGAGCAGAAGCAGAAGGAGAAGCAGAAGGAGAAGCAGAAGAAGCAGAAGCTGAAGCAGAAGAAGAAACAGAAAAAGCAGAAGAAGCAGAAGAAGAAGCAGCAGGAGAAGCAGAAGAAGAAGAAGGAGAAAGAGAAGGATTAGGAGTAGGAGAAACAGAAGGATAAGCAGAAGCAGAAAGAGAAGGAGAATGAGAAGGAGAAGCAGAGGAAGCAGAAGCAGGAGAAGCAGAAGCAGAAGAAACATAGGAAGTAGAAGAAGCAGAAGGAGAAGCAGAAACAGAAGGAAAAGCAGAAAGAGAAGCAGGAGAAGCAGAAGAAGCAGCAGCAGGAGAAGCAGAAGCAGAAGAAGCCGAAGAAGCAGAAGCAGAACCTGAAGCAGAAGGAGTAGCAGGAGAAGCAGAAGAAGCAGAATCTGAGAAGCAGAAGGAGAAGCAGAAGGAGAAGCAGAAGCAGAAAGAGAAGCAAAAGCGGAAGGAGAAGCCGAAGAAACAGAAGAAGCAGAGGCAGTAGCAGAAGAAGCAGAAGATGCAGAAGCAGAAGGAGTAGCAGAAGGAAAAGCAGAAGAACGAGAAGGAAAAGGAGAAACAGAAGGAGAAGCAGAAAGAGAAGCAGAAGAAGGAGCAGGAGAAGGAAAAGCAGCAGGAGAAGCAGAAAGAGCAGCAGAAGGAGAAGCAGGAGATGCAGAAACAGGAGAAGCAGAAGCAGAAGAAACAGGAGAAGGACAAGAAGCACAAGGAGAAGGAGAAGCAGAAACAGAAGGAGAAGCAGAAAGAGAAGGAGGGGAAGCAGAAGAAGCAGAAGCAGGAGAAGCAGAAGCATAAGAATCCGAAGAAGCAGAAGCAGAACCTGAAGAAGAAGGAGAAGCAGGAGAAGCAGAAGAAGCAGAAGCAGAAGGAGAAGTAGAAGTAGGAGAAGGAGAAGGAAGAGCCGCAGAAGCAATAGGATTAGCAGAAGGAGAA
This sequence comes from Dipodomys ordii, assembly GCF_000151885.1. NCBI lineage: Eukaryota > Metazoa > Chordata > Mammalia > Rodentia > Heteromyidae > Dipodomys > Dipodomys ordii. Next base: position 234 of record NW_012308679.1, on the reverse strand, counting down.
GCAGAAGCAGAATGAGAAGCAGAAAGAGAAGCAGTAGAACCAGAAGAAGCAGGAAAAGAAGAAGCGGATGAAAGAGAAGAGAGAGAGAGAGATGAGAGAGAGAGAGAGAGAGAGGAGAAGAGAGGAGAGCATAAGAGAAGAGTAGAGCAGAGAGCAGAGCAGGAGAAGCAGATGCAGTAGAAAAGATAAGCATAGAGAGATCAGAGGGAGAAGCAGAAAGGAGAAGACAGCAGA
>NW_012308678.1:0-2535 GCF_000151885.1 Dipodomys ordii | reverse complement strand
GCAGCAGCATAAGGAGAAGTTTTAGTGAGAAGCTTAAGGAGAAGTATAAGGAGAAGCAGTATATGCAGATGAAGCTGAAACAGGAGAAGCTGAAGCATAAGAAAAAGAATAAGCAAAAGAAGCAGATGCTGTAGGAGAAGCAGAAGAAGGAGAAGGAGAAGGAGCAGCAGAAGGTTATTGAGATGTTTAAAGAGAAGCTGAAACAGAAGGAGAACATATAGGAGAAGCAGGAGAATCAGAAGAAGCAGAAAGAGAAGGAGAAGAAGGAGAAGCAGAAGCAGAATCAGAAGTAACAGAAGATAAAGAAGAAGAAGAAACTGATTTTATAAAAATAGAAGAAGGAGAAGAGCAGAAGCAGAAGCAGAAGGAGAAGCAGAAGCAGAAGGAGAAGCAGAAAGAGAAGCAGGAGAAGCAGAAGCAGAAGAAACAGGAGAAGCCGAAGAAGCAGAAGCAGAATCTGAAGCAGAAGGAGAAACAGATGAAGCACAATCTGAAGCAGAAGCAGAAGAAACAGAAATAGTAGAATAAGCAGAAGCAGAAGCACCAGGAGAATCAGAAGAAGAAAAAGAAGGCGAAAGAGAAGGATTAGGAGTAGGAGAAGCAAAAGGATAAGCAGAAGCAGAAAGAGACGCAGAAGGAGAAGCAGCACGAGAAGTAGGAGAAGCAGGAAAAGCAGAAGCAGGAGAAGCAGAAGAAATAGAAGACGCAGAAGCAGAATGAGAAGCAGACGGAGAAATTGAACCAGAAGCAGAAGGAGAAGCAGAAGCAGAAGGAGAAGCAGAAGAAGGAGAAAGAGAAGGAGAAGCAGAACGAGAAGCAGAACGAGAAGCTGGAGAAGCCGAAGCAGGAGAAGAAGAAGCAGGAGAAGCAGAAGCAGAAGAAACAGAAGAAGGAGAAGAAGCTGAAGCAGAAGGAGAATCAGAAACAGAAGGAAAAGCAGAAAGGGAAGCACGAGAAGCAGAAGAAGCAACAGCAGGAGAAGCAGAAGCAGAAGAAGCCGAAAAAGCAAAAGCAGAACCTGAAGCAGAAGGAGAAGCAGGAGAAGCAGAAGAAGCAGAATCTGGAGAAGCAGAAGGAGAAGCAGAAGCAGAAAGAGAAATAGTAGAATAAGCAGAAGCAGAAGCAGCAGGAGAAGCAGAAGAAGAAGATGGAGAAGGCGAGAGAGAAGGATTAGGCGTAGGAGAAGCAAAAGGATAAGCAGAAGCAGAAAGAGACGCAGAAGGAAAAGCAGAACGAGAAGTAGGAGAAGCAGGAGAAGCAGAAGCAGGAGAAGCAGAAGAAACAGAAGACGCAGAAGCAGAATGAGAAGCAGAAGGAGAAATTGAAGCAGAAGCAGAAGGAGAAGCAGAAGCAGAAGGAGAAGCAGAAAGAAAAGCAGAAAGAGAAGCAGAACGAGAAGCAGGAGAAGCAGAAGCAGGAGAAGCAGAAGCAGAAGAAACAGAAGAAGGAGAAGAAGCAGAAGGAGAAGCAGAAACAGAAGGAAAAGCAGAAAGAGAAGCAGGAGAAGAAGAAGAAGCAGCAGCAGGAGAAGCAGAAGCAGAAGAAGCCAAAGAAGCAGAAGCAAAACCTGAAGCAGAAGGAGAAGCAGGAGAAGCAGAAGAAGCAGAATCTGGAGAAGCAGAAGGAGAAGCAGAAGCAGAAAGAGAAGCAAAAGCAGAAGGAGAAGCAGAAGGAGAAGCAGAAGAAACAGAAGAAGCAGAGGCAGTAGCAGAAGAAGCAGAAGATGCAGAATCAGAAGTAAAAACAGAAGAACGAGAAGGAGAAGGAGAAGGAGAAACAGAAGGAGAAGCAGAAAGAGAAGCAGAAGAAGGAGGAGTAGAAGGAAAAACAGCAGGAGAAGCAGAAAGAGCAGCAAAAGGAGAAGCAGGAGATGCAGGAACAAGAGAAGCCGAAGCAGAAGAAACAGGAGAAGGACAAGAAGCAGAAGGAGAAGCCGAAGCAGAAGGAGAAGCAGAAAGAGAAGGAGGGGAAACAGAAGAAGCAGCAGCAGGAGAAGCAGAAGCATAAGAATCCGAAGAAGCAGAAGCAGAACCTGAAGCAGAAGGAGAAGCAGGAGAAGCAGAAGAAGCAGAATCTGGAGAAGCAGAATGAGAAGCTGAAGGAGAAGCAGAAGCGGAAAGAGAATCAAAAGCAGCAGGAGAAGCAGAAGAAACAGAAGAAGCAGAAGTAGTACCAGTTGCAGCAGAAGCAGAAGGAAAAGCAGAAGAACGAGAAGGAGAAGGAGAAACAGAAGCAGAATCAGAAGGAGAATCAGAAGGAGAAGCAGCAGAAGCGAAGGAGAAGCAGAAGCAGAAGAAGCAGCAGAAGGAGAAGAAGAAGCAGAAGAAGATGCAGAAGGAGAAGCAGGAGAAGCAGAAGAAGCAGACGCAGAAGAAGAAGTAGAAGTAGGAGAAGGAGAAGGAAGAGCAGCAGAAGCAATAGGAGAAGCAGAAGGAGAAGCAGAAGCAGAATGAGAAGCAGAAAGAGAACCAGTAGAAGCAGAAGAAGCAGGCAAACAGAAGCAGAAGAAAGAGAAGAAGAAGAAGAAGAAGAAGA
>NW_012308677.1:0-2535 GCF_000151885.1 Dipodomys ordii | reverse complement strand
ACTGTTTCTCCTTCTGCTTCAGATTCTGCTTCTGCTTCTTCGGCTTCTCCTGTTTCTTCTGCTTCTGCTTCTCCTGCTTCTTCTGCTTCTCCTGGTTCTCTTTCTGCTTCTCCTTCTGCTTTTGCTTCTCCTTCTGCTTTTGCTTCTGCTCTTCTCCTTCTTCTGTTTCTTTTGCTTCTGTTTCATCTGCTTCTTCTTCTTCTGTTTCTTCTGATTCTACTTCTGCTTCTCCTTCTTCTCCTCTTTCTGCTTCTACTTCTGCTTCTTCTGATTCTCCTGCTTCTCCTTCTTGTTCTCCTTCTGTTTCTGCTTCTCTTTCTGCTTCTGCTTCTCCTTCTGCTGCTCCTTCTCCTTCTCTTACTTCTGCTTCTCCCACTGCTTCTGCTTCTTTTGCTTATTCTTTTTCTTCTGCTTCTGCTTCTCCTGCTTCTGCTTCTACTGCTTCTCCTTATGCTTCCCCTTATGCTGCTGCTTCTTCTTCTTCTTCCTCTTCTTCTCCTTCTTTTTCGTCTTCTTCTTCTTCCTTTCTTTCTTCTGCTTCTGCTTTTCCTGCTTTTTCTGCTTCTACTGTTTCTCTTTCTGCTTCTCATTCTGCTTCTGCTTCTCCTTCTGCTTCTCCTATTGCTTCTGCTGCACTTCCTTCTCCTTCTCCTTCTCCTACTTCTGCTTCTCCTTCTGCTTCTGCTTCTTCTGCTTCTCCTGCTTCTCGTTCTGCATCTTTTTCTGCTTCTGCTTCTCCTTCTGCTGCTTCTTCTGCTTCTGCTACTCCTTCTTCTGATTCTCCTTCTGATTCTCCTTCTACTTCTGTTTCTGCTGTTCCTTCTCCTTCTTCTGCTTCTCCCTCTGATTCTTCTTCTTATGCTTATTCTTTTTCTACTGCTTCTGCTTCTCCTGCTTATGCTTCTTCTGCTTCTACTTCTTCTCCTTATGCTTCTCCTTCTTCTTCTTCTTCATCTTCTTCTTCTTCTTCTTCTTCTTCTTCTTCTTCTTCTTCTTCTTCTTCTTCTTCTTCTTCTTCTTCTTCTTCTTCTCTTTCTGCTGCTTCTTCTTTTCCTGCTTCTTCTGATTCTCTTTCTGCTTATCATTCTGCTTCTGCTTCTCCTTCTGCTAATCCTATTGCTTCTGCGGCTCTTCCTTCTCCTTCTCCTACTTCTACTTCTCCTTCAGCTTCTGCTTCTTCTGTTTTTCCTGCTTCTCCTTCTTCTTCAGGTTCTGCTTCTGCTTCTTCGGATTCTTATGCTTCTGCTTCTCCTGCTTCTGCTTCTTCTGCTTCCCCTCCTTCTCTTTCTGCTTCTCCTTCTGTTTCTGCTTCTCCTTCTGCTTGTGCTTCTTGTCCTTCTCCTGTCTCTTCTGCTTCTGCTTCTCCTGTTTCTGCATCTCCTGCTTCTCCTTCTGCTGCTCTTTCTGCTTCTCCTGCTGTGCTTTTCCTTCTCCTGCTCCTTCTTCTGCTTCTCTTTCTGCTTCTCCTTCTGTTTCTCCTTCTCCTTCACCTTCTCGTTCTTCTGCTTTTCCTTCTGCTTCTCCTTCTGCTTCTGCATCTTCTGCTTCTTCTGCTACTGCCTCTGCTTCTTCTGTTTCTTCTGCTTCTAGTTCTGCTTCTCCTTCTGCTTTTGCTTCTTTTTCTGCTTCTGCTTCTCCTTCTGCTTCTCCAGATTCTGCTTCTCCTGCTTCTCCTTCTGCTTCAGGTTCTGCTTCTGCTTTTTCGGCTTCTGCTTCTGCTTCTCCTGCTGCTGCTTCTTCTGCTTCTCCTGCTTCTCTTACTGCTTTTCCTTCTGTTCTGCTTCTCCTTCTGTTTCTTCTCCTTCTTCTGTTTCTTCTGTTTCTGCTTCTCCTGCTTCTGCTTCTCCTGCTTCTCGTTCGGCTTCTCTTTCTGCTTCTCCTTCTCCTTCTCCTTCTTCTGCTTCTCCTTCTGCTTCTGTTTCTCCTTCTGCTTCTGCTTCTGCTTCAGTTTCTCCTTCTGCTTCTCATTCTGCTTCTGCGTCTTCTGTTTCTTCTGCTTCTCCTGCTTCTGCTTCTCTTGCTTCTCCTACTTCTCTTGCTGGTTCTCCTTCTGCGTCTCTTTCTGCTTCTGCTTATCCTTTTGCTTCTCCTACTCCTAACCTTCCTCTTTCGCCTTCTCCATCTTTTTCTTCTGCTTCTCCTCCTGCTTCTGCTTCTGCTTATTCTACTATTTCTGTTTCTTCTCCTTCTGCTTCAGATTCTGCTTCTGCTTCTTTGGCTTCTCCTGTTTCTTCTGCTTCTGCTTCTCCTGCTTCTTCTGCTTCTCTTTCTGCTTCTCCTTCTGCTTCTGCTTCTCCTTCTGCTTCTGCTCCTTCTATTTCTTCTGTTTCTTTTGCTTCTGCTTCTCACGCTCTGCTTCTTCTGCTTCTCCTGCTTCTCGTTCTGCTTCTCTTCGTCGGCTTCTCTTTCTACTTCTCCTTCTGCTTCTTCTGATTCTGCTTCTTCTCCTTCTGCTTCTCCTTCTGCTTCTGCTTCTTCTGCTTCTCCTGGTACTCCTTCTGCATCTCCTTCTGCTTGTGCTTTTCCTTCTGCTTC
>NW_012308676.1:0-2535 GCF_000151885.1 Dipodomys ordii | reverse complement strand
CAGCGAGGACACAGCGGAACACAGCGGGACACAGCAGGACACAGTGGGGACACAGTGGGGGACACAGCGGGACACAGCGTGGGACACAGTGAGTACACAGTGTGACACAGCCTGACACAGCGGGGACACAGCGGGGGACACAGCGGGACACAGCAGGGGACACAGTGGGGGACACAGCGGGACACAGCGGGGACACAGCTGGACACAGCAGGGTACACAGCGGGACAGAGATGGGACAATACGAGGACACAGCCCGACACAGGGGGGAATATCGCGGGACACAGTGGGACACAAAGGCACATAGCTGGGACATAGCAGGCGACACAGTGGGACACAGCGGGGGACACAGCGGGGACACAGCGAGGACACAGCGAGGACACAGCGGGACACAGCGGGACACAGCGGGACACAGCGCGGGACACAGTGAGGACAAAGCGGGATACCGCCTGACACAGCGGGGACACAGCGGGGGACACAGCAGGACACAGCTGCGTACACATTGGGGACAAAGCTGGATACAGCGGGGTACAAAGCAGGATACAGTGGGGACACAGCGAGGACACAGCGGGACACAGCAGAAAATAGCGGGACACAGCAGGACACAGGGGGACACAGCGGGGGACACAGCGGGACACAGCGCGGGACACAGTGAGTACACGGTGGGACACAGCCTGACACAGCGGGGACACAGCGGGGGACACAGCGGGACACAGCAGGGGACACAGCGGGGGACACAGCAGGACACAGCGGGGACACAGCTGGACACAGCAGGGTACACAGCGGGACAGTGATGGGACAATACGAGGACACAGCCCGACACAGGGGGGAATATCGCGGGACACAGTGGGACACAGAGGCACATAGCTGGGACACAGCAGGACACAGTGGGACACAGCAGGGGACACAGCGGGGGACACAGCGGGGACACAGTGGGACAAAGCGGGACACAGCGGGACACAGCGGTGAACACAGCGGGGGAAAGCGGGGACACACCGGGGGACAATTGGGACACAAGGCGACACAGCGGGGGACACAGCGGGGCACACAGAGGGACACAGAGGGGGACAAGAGAGGACACAGCGGGACAAGAACGCGACACAGCGGGGACACTGCGGGACACAGTGGGGGACACAGGGAGGACACAGTGGGACACAGCGGGGACTCACTGGGGGACACAGGGGGGACAAAGCGGGACACCACGGGACACAGCGGGGACACTGCGGGAACATAGCAGGACACAGCAGGGTACACAGCGGGACAGAGTAGGACACAGCGGGGGACAAAGCGGGGACACAGCGGGACACAGCCAGGAAACACAGTGAGGAATGAGTGGGACACAGCATGGGACAAAGCGGGAGACATCGGGGGACACAGCGAGGACACAGCGGGACACAGCGGGGACACAGAGGGGACTCAGCGGGGGACACAGCGGGGGACAAAGCAGGACACCACGGGACCCAGTGTGACACAACGGAACACAGCGGGGACACTGCGGGGACACAGCGAGACAAAGCGGGGGATACAGCGGGACAGAGCGGGACACAGCAGGGGATACAGCGGGGGACTGATAGGGGACACAGCAGGACACAGCGGGGACAGAGCTGGACACAGCGGGGTACACAGCGGGACAAGGCGAGAACACAGCGGGGACACAGCGGGACACAGCGGGACACAGCGGGGACACAGCGGGACACAGCGGGACACAACGGGACACAGCGGGGGACACACCGGGAAACAACGGGGGACACAGCGAGGACACAGCGGGACACAGCGGGGGACAGCGGGGGACACAGCGGGACACAGCGGGGACACAGCAGTGGACACAGCGGGACACAGCGGGACACAGCGGGGACACAGTAGTGGACACAGTGGGACACAGCGGGGACACAGCAGTAGACACAGCGGGACACAGCGGGGGACACAGCGGGACACAGCAGGGGACACAGGGAGGACACAGCGGGACACAGCAGGGACTCACCGAGGAACACAGCGGGGGACAAAGCGGGACACCACGGGACACAGCAGGACACAGCGGGGACAAAGAAGGGGACATAGCGGGGGACAGAGCGGGACACAGCGGGGACACAGCGGGACCCAGTGGGGAAACAGTAGAGACTCGGGGGGGGCACAGAGGGACAAAGGTGGTCACAGCGGGACACAGCGGCAACACAGCAGGAACACATCGGCAGACACAGCCAGACACAGTGGGACACAGCGGGGACAAAGCGGGACACAGCAGGGGACACAGCGGGGACACAGCGCGGCACACAGTGGGGCACACAGTGGGGGACACAGCGGGACACAGTGGGGAACACAGCGAGGACCCAGCGGGACCCAGCAGGACACAGCTACGATAGCGGGGGACACAGCGGGACACAGAGGGACACAGCGGAGGACAGAGCGGAACACAGCGAGGGACACAGGGAGGACACAGCTGGACACAGCGGGGACACAGCGGGACATAGCGGGGGACAGAACGGGACACAGCGGGGACACAGGGAGGACACAGTAGGACACAGTGGGACAGAGCAGGTG
>NW_012308675.1:0-2535 GCF_000151885.1 Dipodomys ordii | reverse complement strand
TCATATCTGTGTATCATTGGTGTTTATTGATGACACTTGGGATACATCGTGGTCACATTGTTGTATTCTGTGTCACAGTGGGACACAGCGTGTCACATCGTGGATATAGACGTTGATAGCAGGGAGACACAATGGGGCATATTGGACATAGCGGTGAGACTGCTGATCACAGCTGGGTACACATTGGTGTCACAGCCTGGACACAGGAGTACACAGCAGGACAGAGAGGGGACACAGTCGGGACACAGTGTGACACAGCTGGACACAGCGTGAGACACAACGGGACACAGCGGGTACAGAGCGGGACACGGAGGGGTACAAAGCGGGACACTGCGGGACACAGTGGGGACAGAGTGGGACACAGCGGGGACACAGCGGAGGACACAGCGGGGGATGAAGCGAGATAGCACGGGATACAGCGGGACACAGCAGAGACACAGCGGGGACACAGCAGGGACACAGGGGGGACTCAGCAACGACACAGCGGGGGACACAGCGGGACACAGCGGGGGACACAGCGGGGGACAAAGAGGCGGACACAGCGAGACACAGCGGGACACATCGGGGACACAGCAGGGACACAGCGGGACACAGCGGGGACCCAGCGGGACACAGCTGGACACAGCGGGGACAAAATGAGAACAGAGCGGGACACAGCGTCGACCCAGCGGGGACACAGCAGGACACAGCGGGGGAGAGCGGGGACACAGAGGGACACAGCGGGACATAGCGGGGACACAGCGAGGACACAGCGGGATACAGCGGGACACAGCGGGGCCAAGGCAGTGGACACAACGGGACACCATGGGAGACACAGTGGGACACAGCGGGACACAGCGCGACACAGCGGAGACATAGCGGGGGACACAGCGAGGACACAGCGGGACACACAATGTACACATCGGGGGACAGCAGGGACACAGCAGGACACAGCGGGACACAGCGGGGACACAGCGGGGACAAAGCGTGGGACAACAGGGAGACACAGCGGGACAGAGCGGGACACAGTGGGACATAGCAGGACACAGCGGGAGACACAGCAGGAGACACAACAGGACACAGCGGGGACACAGCGGGACACAGAGGGGGACAAAGTGGGACACTGCGGGACACAGTGGGGACAGAGCGGGACATAGCGGGGACACAGGGAGGACACAGCAGGGGACAAAGCGAGACACCCCGGGACACAGCAGGACACAGCGGGGACACAGCGGGGACACAGCAGGGTCACAGCGGGGACTCAGAAACGACACAGCGGGGGACACAGCGGGACACAGCGGGGACAAAGAGGCGGACACAGCGGGACCCAGCGGGACACCTCGGGGACACAGCAGGGACACAGCGGGACACAGCGGGGACACAGCGGGACACAGCTGGACACAGCGGGGACAAAGTGAGAACAGCGGGACACAGCGTCGACCCATCGGGGAAACAGTAGGACACAGCGGGGGAGAGCGGGGACACAGAGGGACACAGCGGGACACAGCGGGGACACAGTGAGGACACAGTGGGACACAGCAGGGCCAAGGCAGTGGACTCAACGGGACACAGTGGGAGACACAGTGGGACACAGCGGGACACAGCGGGGACACAGCGGGGACTCAGCACTGACACAGCGGGGGACACAGTGGGACACAGCGGGACACAGCGGGGACCCAGCGGGACACAGCTGGACACAGTGGGGACAAAGTGAGAACAGAGCGGGACACAGTGTCGACACAGCGGGGACACAGCAGGACACAGCGGGGGAGAGTGGGGATACAGAGGGACACAGTGGGGACAAAGCGTGGGACAGCAGGGAGACACAGAGGGACACAGCGGGACACAGCAGGGACACAGCGGGACACAGCAGGACACAGCGGGAGACACAGCAGGACACAGCGGGGGACACAGCGAGACACTGCGGGACACAGTGGGGACAGAGCGGTACACAGCGGGGACACAGCAGAGGACACAGCGCGGGACAAAGCGAGACACCACGGGACACAGCGGGACACAGTGGGGACACAGCGGGGACACAGTGGGGACACAGCAAGGACACAGCGGTGGACATAGCGAGACACAGCGTACACACAGCGGCGGACAGCGAGGACACAGCAGGGACACAACGGGGACAAAGCGGGGGACAGCAGGCACACAGCGGGACACAGCGGGACACAGCAGGACACAGCGGGGGAAATAGCGGGGGACACAGAAGGACGCAGCAGGGGACACAGCGGGGACACCGCAGGAAACAGTGGGACTCAGCGGGGGACATAGAGGCGGACACAGCGGGACACAGCGGGACACAGCAGGACAAAGTGGGGACACAGCGGGACACAGCGGGGACACAGCGGGGACACAACGGGACACAGCGGGACACAGCGGGACACAGTGGGACTCAGCGGGGGAAACAGTGGGACACAGCGGGGGACATAGAGGCGGGCACAGCGGGACACAGCGGGGGACACAGCGGGGACCCAGCGGGACACATGGGGACACAGCGGGGGACACAGCGCGGACACAGCGGGACACAACGGGGGACACAGCGAGTGA
>NW_012308674.1:0-2535 GCF_000151885.1 Dipodomys ordii | reverse complement strand
ATCTTTTGTACTGCTCTGCTCTCTGCTCTGCTCTCTGCTTCTACGTATTCTCATATGCTCTCTTCTCCTTCTCTTCTCATCTCTGTCTCTGTCTTGTCTCTGTCTCTCTTGATCTCTCTCATCTCTTGATCATCTCTCTTCTTCTTCTTCTTCTTCTTCTTCATCTTCTTCTTTTTCTTCTGCTTCTTCTTTTCCTGCTTCTTCTGCTTCTACTGCTTCACTTTCTGCTTCTCATTCTGCTTCTGCTTCTGCTTCTCCTATTGCTTCTGCGGCGCTTCCTTCTCCTTCTCCTACTTCTACTTCTCCTTCTGCTTCTGCTTCTTCTGCTTCTCCTTATGCATCTTCTTCTGCTTCTGCTTTTCGTTCTGCTGCTTCTTCTGCTTCTGTTTCTTCTTCTGCTTCTCCTTCTGCTTCTTCTGCTTCTCCTTCTGATTCTCCTTCTGCTTCTCGTTCTTCTGCTTTTCCTTCTCCTTCTCCTTCTGCTTTTGCTGCAACTGCTGCTGCTTCTGCTTCTTCTGTGTCTTTTGCTTCTCCTTCTGCTTTTGATTCTCTTTCTTCTTCTGCTTCTGCTTCTACTTCAGCTTCTCATTCTGCTTCTCCAGATTCTGCTTCTTCTCCTTCTCCTGCTTCTCCTTCTGGTTCAGGTTCTGCTTCTGCTTCTTCGGATTCTTATGCTTCTGCTTCTCCTGCTTCTGCTTCTTCTGCTTCCCCTCTTTCTCTTTCTGCTTCTCCTTCTGTTTCTGCTTCTCCTTCTGCTTCTGCTTCTTGTCCTTCTCCTGTTTTCTGCTTCTGCTTCTCCTGCTTCTGCTTCTTCTGCTTTTCCTGCTTCTCTTTCTGCTTCTCCTTCTGCTCCTTCTCCTTCTTCTGTTTCTTCTTCTTCTGCTTCTCCCGCTTCTGCTTCTTCTGTCTCCTGCTTCACGTTCTGCTTCTCTTCGTCGGCTTCTCTTTCTATTTCTGCTTCTGCTTCTTCTGATTCTGCTTCTTCTCCTTCTGCTTCTCCTTCTGCTTCTGTTTCTTCTGCTTCTCCTGCTTCTCCTTCTGCATCTCCTTCTGCTTGTGCTTTTCCTTCTGCTTCTTCTTCTGCTTCTGCTTCTCATTCTCCTTCTTCTGCTTCTCCATCTGCTTCTGTTCTTCTGCTTTTCCTGCTTCTCCTTCTGCTATTCCTTCTATTTCTCCTTCTCGATCTTCTGCTATTCCTTCTGCTTCTCTTTCTGCTTCTGCATCTTCAGCTTCTTCTGCTACAGATTCTGCTAATTCTAAAATAATAAGATTCTCATTAAGCATAAAAATATAAAAAAAACTTCTGCTTCTCCTTCTTATTCTCCTTCTTCTTCTCCAGATTCTGCTTCTTCTGCTTCTCCTGCTTCTCCTTCTGCTTTAGGTTCTGCTTTAGCTTCTTCGGCTTCTTCTAATTCATTATCTGCTTCTCCTTCAGTTTCTGCTTCTCTTTCTGCTTCTGCTTCTTCTCCTTCTTCTATTTCTTCTGATTCTGCTTCTCCTGCTTCTGCTTCTCCTGCTTCTCCTTCTGTTTCTCTTTATGCTTCTCCTTCTGCTTATCCTTCTTCTGCTTCTACTACTGCTTCTGCTTCTCCTTCTGCTTCTGCATCTTCTACTTCTTCTGCTACTGCTTCTGCTTCTTCTGTTTCTTCTGCTTCTCCTGCTTCTACTTCTCCTGCTTCTCCTACTTCTCGTGCTGCTTATCCTTCTACGTCTCTTTCTGCTTCTGCTTATCCTTTTGCTTCTCCTACTCCTAATCCTTCTCTCTCGCCTTCTCCGTCTTCTTCTTCTGCTTCTCCTGCTGCTTCTGCTTCTGCTTATTCTACTATTTCTGTTTCTTCTGCTTCTGCTTCAGATTGTGCTTCTTCTGTTTCTCCTTCTGCTTCAGATTCTGCTTCTGCTTCTTCGGCTTCTCCTGTTTCTTCTGCTTCTGCTTCTCCTGCTTCTTCTGCTTCTCTTTCTGCTTCTCCTTCTGCTTCTGCTTCTCCTTCTGCTTCTGCTTCTGCTCTTCTCCTTCTTCTGTTTCTTTTGCTTCTGTTTCTTCTGCTTCTTCTTCTTCTGTTTCTTCTGATTCTACTTCTGCTTCTCCTTCTTCTCCTTCTCTTTCTGCTTCTACTTCTGCTTCTTCTGATTCTCCTGCTTCTCCTTTTGTTGTCCTTCTGTTTCTGCTTCTCTTTCTGCTTCTGCTTCTCCTTCTGCTGCTCCTTCTCCTTCTGCTTCTGCTTCTCCCAGTGCTTCTGCTTCTGCTTTTTTGCTTATTCTTTTTCTTCTGCTTCTGCTTCTTCTGCTTCTGCTTCTTCTGCTTCTACTGCTTCTCCTTATGCTTCTCCTTATGCTTCTTCTTCTTCTTCTTCTTCTTCCTCTTCTTCTTCTTCTTCTTCTTCTTCTTCTTCTTCTTCTTCTTCTTCTTCTTCTTCTTCTTCTTCTTCTTCTTCTTCTTCTTCTTCTTATCTTTCTTCTGCTTCTACTGCTTCTCTTTCTGCTTCTCATTCTGCTTCTGCTTCTCCTTCTGCTTCTCCTATTGCTTCTGCTGCCCTT
>NW_012308673.1:0-2535 GCF_000151885.1 Dipodomys ordii | reverse complement strand
AGCAGAAGAACGAGAAGGAGAAGGAGAAACAGAAGGAGAAGAAGAAGGAGAAGCAGAAGGAGAATCAGGAAGGGCAAAAGAAGCAGAATCAGACGGAGAAGCAGGAAAAGCAGAAGAAGCAGAAGCAAAAGGAGAAGCAAAAGAAGGAGAAGGAGAAGCAGAGGCAGAAGAAGAAGCATAAGGACAAGCACAAGCAGAAGGAGATGCAGAAGGAGAAGCAGGAGAAGCAGAAGAAGCAGAAGATGAAGGAGAAGCAGAAGTAGGAGAAGGAGAAGGAGGAGAAGCAGAAGCAGAAGGAGAAGCAGAAGCGGAATGAGAAGCAGAAAGAGAAGCAGGAGAAGCACAAGAAGCAGAAGCAGGAGAAGCCGAAAGAGAAGAAGCAGAAGAAGCAGAATCAGAAGCAGAAGTAGAAGCAGAAGCAGAAGGAGAAGCAGCAGAAGAAGTAGAACCAGAAATTCAGGCAGGAGAAACAGAAGAAGCAGAAGCAGAAGCAGAAGGAGAAGCAAAAAGAGAAGCAGTAGGAGAAGTAGAAGAAGCAGCAGAAGGAGAATCAGCAGAAGAAGCAGAAAAACAAGCAGGAGAAGCAGAAGCAGAAAGAGAAGTAGAAGCAGAAGAAACAGAAGCAGAAGAAGAAGCAGTAAAAGCACAAGAAGCAGAAGCAGGAGAAGCAGAAGCAGAAGATAAAGAAGAAGCATAAGAAGCAGAAGCAGAGGGAGAAACAAAAGAAGGAGAAAGAGCAGAAGAAGGTGAAGCAGAAGGAGATGCAGAAGCAGAAAGAGAAGCAGAAACAGAAGGAGAAGAAGAAAGAGAAGTTGGAGAATCAGAAGAAGCAGAAGCAGAAGCAGAAAGAGATGGAGAAGAAGGAGAAGGAGAAGCAGAAGGAGAAGGACAAGCAGGAGAAGCAGAAGAAGCAGAAGAAGCAGAAGCGGAAGGAGCCGAAGAAGAAGAAGAAGAAGAAGAAGAAGAAGAAGAAGAAGAAGAAGAAGAAGAAGAAGAAGAAGAAGAAGAAGAAGAAGAAGAAGAAGAAGAAGAAGAAGAAGAAGAAGAAACAGAAGAAAGAGAGGGAGCAGAAGGAGAAGCAGAAGCAGAAGGAGAAGCAAAAGAGAAGCAGAAGAAGCGGAAGAAGCAGTAGCAGGAGAAGCAGAAGCAGAAGAAACAGAAGAAGCCCAAGAAGCAGAAGGAGAACCTGAAGCAGAAGGAGAAGCAGAAGCAGCAGAAGCTGGAAAAGTAGAAGCAGAAGAAACAGAACAAGCAGAAGAAGCAGAAGAAGAACGAGAAGCAGAAGAAGAACAAGGAGAAAGAGAAGGATTGGGAGTAGGAGAAACAGAAGGATAAGCAGAAGCAGAAAGAGAAGGAGAATGAGAAGGAGAAGCAGGAGAAGCAGAAGAAGCAGAAGCTGGAGAAGCAGAAGAAGAATGAAAAGTAGAAGAAGGAGAAACTGAAACAGAAGAAGATGCAGAATGAGAAGCAGAAGCAGTAGTAGAAGCAGAAGAAGGAGAAGCAGAAGGAGAAGCATAAAGAGAAATAGAAGGAGAAGCAGGAGAAGCAGAAGCAGGAGAAGCAGAATCAGAAGATATAGAAGAAGGAGAAGAAGCAGAAGAAGCCGAAGAAGCAAAAGCAGAACCTAAAGCAGAAGGAGAAGCAGGAGAAGCAGAAGAAGCAGAATCTGGAGACGAAGAAGGAGAACCAGAAGGACAAGCAGAAGCAGAAAGAGAAGCAAAAGCAGAAGGAGAAGCAGAAGAAACAGAAGAAGCAGAATCAGTAGCAGAAGAAGCTGAAGATACAGAAGCAGAAAGAGAAGCAGAAGGAATAGCAGAAGAACGAGAAGGAGAAATAGAAGGAGAAGCAGAAGGAGAAGCAGGAAAAGCAGAAGAAACAGAAGCAGACGGAGAAGCAGAAGAAGGAGAAGGAGAAGCCAGAGCAGAAGAAGAAGCAGAAGGAAAAGCACAAGCAGAAGGAGATGCAGAAGGAGAAGTAGGAAATGCAGAAGACACAGAAGCAGAAGGAGAAGAAGAAGGAGAAGAATCAGAATCAGAAGAAGCAGAAGCAGAAATAGAAAGAGAAGCCGACGAAGAGAAGCAGAACGAGAAGCAGGAGAAGCAGAAGAAGCACAAGCGGGAGAAGCAGAAGAAGAAGAAACAGAAGAAGGTGAAGGAGCAGAAGCAGGAGAAGCAGAAGGAGAAGCAGAAAGAGAAGCAGGAAAAGCAGAAGAAGCAGAAGCAGGAGAAGCAGAAGGAGAAGAAACAGGAGAAGGACACGAAGCAGAAAGAGAAGCCTTAGAAGCAGAAGTGGCAGGAAAAGCAGAAGCAGAAGAAAGAGAAGAAGAAGAAGACGAAGAAGGAGGAGAAAAAGAAGCAGCAGCATAAGGAGAAGCATAAGGAGAAGCATAAGGAGAAGTATAAGGAGAAGCAGTAGAAGCAGAAGAAACAGAAGCAGGAGAAGCTGAAACAGAAGAAAAAGAATAAGCAAAAGAAGCAGAAGCAGAAGTAGTGAGAGAAGCAGAAGAAGGAGAAGGAGAAGGAGCAGCAGAAGGTG
>NW_012308672.1:0-2536 GCF_000151885.1 Dipodomys ordii | reverse complement strand
TGTCCCGTTGTGTCCCGCTGTGTGCCTGCTGTGTCCCGCTGTGTCTGCCGCTTTGTCCCGCTGTGTCCCACTGTGTACCTGCTGTGTCCCGTTGTGTCCCGCTGTGTCCCCGCTGTGTGCCCGCTGTGTCCCTCTGTGTACCCCGCTGTGTCCCGCTGTATCCCGCTGTGTCACACTGTGTTCCGTGTTGTCCCGCTTTGTCCCCCGCTGTGACCTCGCTTTGTTTCCTGATGTGTCCCGCTGTGTACCACTCTGTGACCCTGCTGTGTCCCGCTCTGTACACGCTGTGTCCCGATATGTTCCCGCAGTGTCCCCGCTGTGTCCCGCTGTGTCCTCGCTGTGTCCACCGCTGTGTCCCGTTGTGTCCTCAGCTGTGTACCCCGCTGTGTCCCGCTGTGTCCCCTCTGTATCGACGCTGTGTCCTGCTGGGTCCTGCTGTGTCCACGCTGTGTTCCCGGCTGTGTCCCGCTGTGTACCCCTCTGTGTCCCCCGCTGTGTACCGCTGTGTCCCCCGCTGTGACCCGCTGTGTCCTACTTTGTCCCCCGCTGTCTCCCCACTGTGTGCCCCCTGTGTCCCGCTGTGTACCCCGCTGTGTCCAGCTGTGTTCCCGCTGTGTCCCGCTGTGTCCTTTCTCTGTCCCCTGCTGTCCCACTTTGTGTCTCCCGCTGTGTCCCCTCTCTGTCCCCTGCTGTCCCCCACTGTGTCTCCCGCTGTGTCCCACTGTGTCGCCCGCTTTGTCCCGCTGTGCCCCTGCAGTGTCCCCGCTGTGTCACACTGTGTCACACTGTGTCCCGTGTTGTCCCGCTTTGGCCCCCGGTGTGACCTCGCTGTGTTTCTCGCTTTGTCCCGCTGTGTACCCTTCTGTGTCCCCCGCTGTGTCCCACTGTGTACCCCGGTGTGTCCAGCTGTGTTCCCGCTGTGTCCCACTGTGTCCCGCTGTGTCCCGCTGTGCACCCACTGTGTCCCGTTGTGTCCACAGTGTGTACCACGCTATGTAACGCTGCCTCCCCTCTGTATCGACGCTGTGTCCCGTTGTGTCCCTCTGTGTCCTCGCTGTGTTCCCCAGTGTCACGCTGTGTCCCCTGCTGTGTCCCCCGCTGTGTCCCCCGCTGTGTCCCCTGTTGTGTCCCGCTGTGTCCTCGCTGTGTCCTCACTGGGTAGCCCACTGTGTCCCGCTGTGTCCCCCGCTTTCCCCCGCTGTGTCCCGCTGTGTCCCGCTGTGTCCCCTGCTTTATCTTGCTGTGTCCCGCAGTGTCCCCGCTGTGTCCTGCTGTGTAACAGTGTGTCCCATGGTGTCCCATTTTGTCCCACGCTGTGTCCCCAGCTGCGTCCCCTCTGTGTCGCCGCTGTGTCCCCTCTCTGTCCTCTGCTGTCCCCCGCTCTGTCCCCCGCTGTGTCCCCCACTGTGACCCGCTGTGTCCCGCTGTGTCCCCCGCTGTGTCCCCACTGTGTGCACCCTGTTTCCCACTGTGTACCCCGCTGTGTCCAGCTGTGTTCCCGATGTGTCCCGCTGTGTACCCCTCTGTGTCCCCCTCTGTGTCCCGCTGTGTTCCCCGCTGTGTCCCGCTGTGTCCCCAGCTGTGTCCCTGCTGTGTCCCCGCTGTGTCCTGCTGTATACTGCTGTGTTCCCCGCTGAGTCCCGCTGTGTCCCCGCTGTGTCCCGCTGTGTTCCCCATGTGTCCCCCGCTGTGTCCCACTGTGTCCCACTGTGTCCCCCACTGTTTCCCCCGCTGTGTCCGGCTGTGTCCCCTGCTGTGTCCCGCTGTGTCCACTGCTGTGTCCCCGCTGTGTCCCGCTTTTTCCCCGGCTGTGTCCCGCTGTGTCCTCACTGTGTCCCCCGCTGTATCCCGCTGTGTCCTCGCTGTGTCCCCAGCTGTGTCCCGCTGTGTCCCCCGCTTTGTCCCGCTGTGTCCCACTGTGTCCCCAC
This sequence comes from Dipodomys ordii, assembly GCF_000151885.1. Classification (NCBI taxonomy): domain Eukaryota; kingdom Metazoa; phylum Chordata; class Mammalia; order Rodentia; family Heteromyidae; genus Dipodomys; species Dipodomys ordii. The sequence goes on along the minus strand of NW_012308672.1, from coordinate 608 downwards.
TGTGTCCCGCTGTGTCCCGCTGTGTCCCCGTTGTGCCCGCTGTGTCCCGCTGTGTACCCCGCTGTGTCCAGCTATGTTACCGCTGTGTTCCGCTGTGGCCCATCTCTGTCTCCGCTGTCCCCCGCTGTGTCCCCCACTGTGTGCCACTGTGTCCCGCTATGTCCCCCGCATTGTCCTGCTGTGTCCCCGCAGTGTCCCCGCTGTGTCCTGCTGTGTCACACTGTGTCCCGTGGTGTCCCACTTTGTTCCCCGCTGTTTCCCCCGCTGTGTCCTCCGCTGAGTCCCCTCTGTATCGACGCTGTGTCCCGCTGTGTCCCGCTGTGTCCTCGCTGTGTTCCCCGCTGTGTCCCGCTGTGTCACCTGCTGTGTCCCCCGCTGTGTCCCCCACTGAGTCCCCTCTGTGTCGCAACTGTGTCCCTCTGTGTCCTCGCTGTGTCCCGCTGTGTCCCCCAATGTGACCCGCTGTGTCCCCCACTGTGACCCGCTGTGTCCTGCTGTGTCCCCCACTGTGTCCCTGCTGTCTCCCCGGTGTGTCACACTGTTTCCCGCTGTGTACTGCTGTGTCTCCCGCTGAGTTCCTCTGTGTCCCGCTGTGTCCCAATGTGTCT
>NW_012308671.1:0-2536 GCF_000151885.1 Dipodomys ordii | reverse complement strand
CATCAGTAGACACAGCGGGACACAGCAGGGGACGCAGCGGGACACAGCGGGGGACACAGCGGGAGACACAGCGGGACACAGTGGGACACAACTGGGGATGAAGGGGGGACACAGCGGGACACAGCGGGGACACAGCGGGACTCAGCGGGGGACACAGCAGTATACAGCGGGACACAGCGGGGACACAGCAGGGACACAGCGGAGGACAGAGAGACGACAAAGCGGGACAAAGCGAGGACACAGAAGGACTGAGCAGGGTCACAGCGGGACAGAGCGGGACAGAGCGGGACAGAGCGGGACACAGCGGGACACAGCGGGGACCCAGCAGGGACCCAGCAGGGACACAGCGGGGGACACAGCGGGACACAACGGGACACAGCGGGGGACACAGCAGGACACAGCGGGGGACACAGCGCAGGACACAGCGGTACACAATGGGGAACACAGCGAGGACACAGCGGGACCCAGCGGGACACAGCGTCTATACAGTGGGGAAACAGCGTTACACAGCGGGTTACACAACTGGGGACACAAAGGGACACAGTGGGGGACACAGTGGGACAGAGCGGGACACAGTGGGACACCGATGGGACAAAGCATGAGACACAGCGGGGGACAGAGCGGGAGACAGCGGGGGTCACAGCGAGGACACAGCGGGACACAGCGGGGACACAGCGGGGACTCAGAAGGGGACACAGCGAAAGACAAAGCGGGACACCACGGAACACAGCGGGACACAGCGGGAAACAGCGGTGACTCTGCGGGGACACAGCAGGACACAGCGGGGGACACAGAGGGACACAGCGGGACAGAGCAGGGGACACAGCGGGACACAGTGGGGGATAGAGTGTGGGACACAGCGAGACACAGCAGGGACAAAGCTGGACACAGCGGGGTACACAGAGGTACACAGCGGGGATACAGTAGGGAAAGAGCGTGACGCAGCGGGACAAAGCGGGGGACAGCGCAGGAAACAGCGGGGGACACAGCAAGGACACAGCGGGACACAGCAGAGGACACAGCAAGGACACAGCGGGACACAGCGGGGGACACAGCGGGACACAACGGGACACAGCGGGGGACACAGGGGGGACACAGCGGGACACAGTGGGGCACACAGCGGGACACAGCGGGGGACACAGCGGGGGACACAGTGGGACTCAGCGGGACACAGAGGGGGACACAGCGAGGACATATTGGGACACAGCGGGGACACAGGGGGACTCAGCGGGGGACACAGCAGTACACAGCGCGACACAGCAGGACACAGCAGGGGACACAGAAGTGTACACAGCGGGACACAGCAGGGAATACAGCGAGGACACAGCGGGGGATACAGCGCGACACAGCGGGGGACACAGAGGGGTACACAGCGGGACACAGCAGGGGACACAGTGGGACACAGCGGGGGACACAGCGGGAAACAGCGGGGACACAGCGAGGACACAGCGGGACACAGCGGGGGACACAGCGGGACACAGCGGGGGACACAGCGGGGGACACAGCGGGACACAGCCGCACACAGCGGGGGACACAGGTGGAACACAGCGGGACACAGCAGGGACACAGCGGGAATCAGCGTGGGACACAGCAGTACACAGAGGGACACAGTGGGACACAGCGGGGGACAGCGGGGGACACAGCGGGACACAGAGGGGGACACAGAAGGGTACACAGTGGGACACATCGGGGAACACAGCGGGTCACAGCGCGACTCAGCAGAACACAGCGGGACACAGCAGGGACACAGCAGTAGACAAAGCGGGACACAGCGGGGGACACAGCGGGGACAAAGTGGGACACAGCAGGGGACACAGCAATGACACAGCGGGGCACAGCAGGGGACACAGCGGGACACAGCGGGACACAGCAGGACACAGAGGGGGACACAGCGGGACACAGCGGGGAACACAGCGAGGACACAGCGGGACCCAGCGGGACACAGCGTCAAAACAGCGATGACTGAGGGGGACACAGCGGGGTACACAGCTGGGACACAACAGGACACAGTGGGGGACACAGCGGGACACAGCGGGACACAGGGGGACAGAGCGTGGGATAGAGCAGGACACACAGGGACACAGCGAGGACAAAGCGGGACACAGCGGTCACAGCGGGGGACACAGTGAGGACACAGCGGGACAAAGCGGGGGACACAGCGGGACACAGAGCGACACAGCGCGACACAGCGGGGGACAAAGCGGTAGACAGCGGGAGACACAGCAAGGACACAGCGGGACATAGAGGGGACACAGAGGGGACATTGCAGGGACAGAGCAGGACACAGCGGGGGACACAGCGGGACACAGCTGGGGACACAGAGGGGACACAGCGGAACACAGCGGGGGACCCAGCGAAGACACAGCGGGACCCAGCGGGACACAGCGTTGAAACAGCGACGACACAGGGGGACACAGCGGGGGACACAGCTGGGACACAACGGGACACAGTGTGGGACACAGCAGTACACAGCGTGACACAGTGGGACAGAGCTGGGAGTAGAGCGGGACACATCGGGGACACAGCGGGGACACAG
>NW_012308670.1:0-2536 GCF_000151885.1 Dipodomys ordii | reverse complement strand
GCTGTGTCCCTGCTATGTCCCCGCTGTGTCCCGCTGTGTCCCGCTGAGTCCCCGCTGTGTCCCCGCTGTGTCCTGCTGTGTCCTCCCTGTATCCCTCGCTGTGTCCCGCTCTGTCCCACGCTATGTCCCCTGCTTTGTCCCCACTGTGTCCCGCTGTGTCCCGATGTGTCCCCCGCTGTTTCCCGTTGTGTCCACAGCTGTGTACCCCGCTTTGACCCGTTGTGTCACACTGTGTCCCTTGGTGTCCCGCTTTGTCCCCATCTGTGTCCCCCGGTGAGTCCCCACTGTTTCCCCGTTGTGTCCTGCTGTGTCCTCCCTGTGTCCCCGCTGTGTCCCACTGTGTCTCGCTGTGTCCCGCTGTGTCCCACGCTCTCTCCCCCACTGTGTTCCGCTGTGTCCCCCGCTGTGTCCCGGTGTGTCCCCGCAGGGTCACCGCTGTTTCACGCTGTGTCCCGCTGTGCTCCGTGTTGTCCCGCTATATCCCCTGCTGTGTCCTCCGCTGAGTCCCCGCTGTGTCACCGCTGTGTCCCGCTGTGTCCTCGCTGTGTCCCCTGCTGTCTTCCGCTCTTTTCCCCGCTGTGTCTAACGCTTTGTCCATGCTGTGTCCCACTGTGTCCCGCTGTGTCCCGGTGTGTCCCCCACTGTGTCCCTTTGTGTCCCCAGCTGTTTACCCCGCTGTGTCCCGCTGTGTCCCCACTGTATCGACGATGTGTCCCGCTGGGTCCCGCTGGGTCCTCGCTGTGTTCCCCCTTGTGTCCCACTGTGTCCCCCACTCTGTCCTCCGCTGTGTCCCCCGCTGTGTTCCGCTGTGTTCCCAGCTGTGTCCCGCTGTGTCCTGCTGTGTCACACTGTTTCCCCACTGTATTCCTGCTGTGTCTCTCTGTGTACAACGCTGTGTCCAGCTTTGTCCCCTCTGTGTCTCCCTGTGTCCCATGCTCTTTCCCCCACTGTGTTCCGCTGTGTCCCCTGCTGTGTCCCGCTGTGTCCCTCTGTGTCCCCCGCTGTGTCCCGCTGTGTCCTGCTGTGTCACGCTGTTTCCCCAATGTGTTCCTGCTGTGTCTCTCTGTGTACCCCGCTGTGTCCAGCTTTGTCCCCTCTGTGTCTCCCTGTGTCCCACGCTCTGTCCCCCACTGTGTTCCGCTGTGTCCCCCGCTGTGTCCCACTATGTCCCCGCTGTATTCCGCTGTGCCCCCGCAGGGTCACCGCTGTTTCCCGCAGTGTCCCGCTGTGCTGCATATTGTCCCGCTATATCCCCTGTTGTGTCCTAAGCTGAGTCCCCGCTGTGTCACCGATGTGTCCCGCTGTGTCCTCGCTGTGTCCCCCGCTGTCTTCCACTCTTTTCCCCGCTGTGTCTAACGCTTTGTCCACGCTGTGTCCCACTGTGTCCCGCTGTGTCCCGGAGTATCCCCCACTGTGTCCCTTTGTGTCCCCAGCTGTTTACCCCACTGTGTCCCGCTGTGTCCCCACTGTATCGACGCTGTGTCCCGCTGAGTCCCGCTGAGTCCTCACTGTGTTCCCCCTTGTGTCCCACTGTGTCCCCCACTCTGTCCTCCGCTGTGTCCCCCGCTGTGTCCCGCTGTGTCCCTCGCTGTGTCCCGCTGTGTCCTGCTGTGTCACGCTGTTTCCCCACTGTGTTCCTGCTGTGTCCCTCTGTGTACCCCGCTGTTGTCCAGCTTTGTCCCCTCTGTGTCTCCCTGTGTCCCACGCTCTGTCCCCAACTGTGTTCCGCTGTGTCCCCCGCTGTGTCCCTCTGTGTCCCGCTGTGTCCCTCGCTGTGTTCCGCTGTGTCCCCCGCTGTGTCCCGCTGTGTCTACTGCTGTGTCCCTGCTGTGTCCCGCTGTGTCCCGTTGTGTCCCGCTGTGTCCTCTCTGTGTCCCACGCTGTGTTCCGCTGTGACCTCGCTGTGTCCCCCGATGTGTCCCTTTGTGTCCCCAGCTGTGTAACCCGCTGTGTCCCGCTGTGTCCCCACTGTATCGACGCTGTGTCCCGCTGTGTCCTCGCTGTGTTTCCCGCTGTGTCCCGCTGTGTCCTCACTGTGTCCCCTGCTGTGTCCCCTTGTGTCCCCAGCTGTGTACCCCACTGTGTCCCGCTGTGTACCTGCTGTATCGACGCTGTGTCCCACTGGGTCCCGCTGTGTCCCCCGCTGTTTCCCGTTGTGTCCCCAGCTGTGTATCCCGCTATGACCCGCTGTGTCACACTGTGTCCCTTGGTTTTCACACTTTGTCCCCCTCTGTGTCGCCCAGTGAATCCCCACTGTGTCCCACTGTGTCCTCCCTGTGTCCCCCACTGTGACCCGCTGAGTCCCTCGATGTATCCCGCTGTATCATCCCCTGTTTCCCCGCTGTGTCCCACTGAGTCTCGCTGAAATCCCGCTGTGTCCCATGTTTCTCTCCCCCACTGGAGTTCCGCTGTAACCCCCGCTGTGTACCGCTGTGACCCCGATGGAGACCCGATGTGTACCACCGCTATTTCCTAGTTGTATCCCCAAGCTGTGTACAATGCTGGGATCATCTAGGTACACACTGGTGTCCCTTTG
>NW_012308669.1:0-2536 GCF_000151885.1 Dipodomys ordii | reverse complement strand
CTTTTCTCCTTCTGTTTCTGCTTCTCTTTCTGCTTCTGCTTCTCCTTCTGCTTCTCCTTCTCCTTCTCCTTCTTCTGCTTCTCCCACTGCTTCTGCTTCTGCTTCTTTTGCTTATTCTTTTTCTTCTGCTTCTGCTTCTCCTGCTTCTGCTTCTTCTGCTTCTACTGCTTCTCCTTATGCTTCTCCTTATGCTTCATCTTCTTCTTCTTCTTCTCCTTCTTCTTCTTCTTCTTCTTCTTCTTCTTCTTCTTCTTCTTCTTCTTCTTCTTCTTCTTCTTCTTCTTCTTCTTCTTCTTCTTCTTCTTCTTCTTCTTCTCCTTCTTCTGCTTCTGCTTTTCCTGCTTCTTCTGCTTCTCCTGCTTCTTTTTCTTCTTCTCATTCTTCTGCTTCTCCTTCTGCTTCTCCTATTGCTTCTGCTGCCCTTCCTTCTCCTTCTGCTTCTCCTACTTCTGCTTCTCCTTCTGCTTTTGCTTCTTCTGGTTCTCCTGCTTCTCCTTCTGCATCTTCTTCTGCTTCTGCTTCTCCTTCTGCATTTTCTTCTGCTTCTGCTTCTCCTTCGCTTCGCCTTCTGCTTCTTCTGCTTCTCCTTCTGCTTCTCCTTCTGCTTCTGCTTCTGTTTTTCCTTCTCCTTCTCGTTCTTCTGTTTTTCCTTCTGCTTTTCCTTCTGCTTCTGCTGCAACTGCTACTGCTTCTGCTTCTTCTGTTTCTTCTGCTTCTCCTACTTGTCTTGCTGCTCCTTCTTCTTCTTCTCTTTCTGCTTCTCCTTCTGTTTCTCCTTCTTCTCCTTCTAGTTCTTCTGCTTTTCCTTCCGCTTCTCCTTCTGCTTCTGCATCTTCTGCTTCTTCTGCTACTGCCTCGGCTTCTTCTGCTTCTCCTTCTGCTTCTCCTTCTGCTTTTGCTTTTCTTTCTGCTTCTGCTTCTCCTTCTGCTTCTCCAGATTCTGCTCTTCTGCTCTCCTGCTTCTCTTTCTGCTTCAAGTTCTCCTTCTACTTCTTCAAGATTCTTATACTTCTACTTCTCCTGCTTCAGCTTCTTCTGCTTCCCCTCCTTCTCTTTCTGCTTCTCCTTCTGTATCTGCTTCTCCTTCTGCTTCTGCTTCTTGTCCTTCTCCTGTTTGTTCTGCTTATGCTTCTCCTGTTTCTGCATCTCCTGCTCCTCCTTCTGCTGCTCTTTCTGCTTCTCCTGCTGCTTTTCCTTCTCCTGCTCCTTCTTCTGCTTCTCTTTCTGGTTCTCCTTCTGTTTCTCCTTCTCCTTCACCTTCTCGTTCTTCTGCTTTTCCTTCTGCTTATCCTTCTGCTTCTGCATCTTCTGCTTCTTCTGCTACTGCCTCTGCTTCTTCTGTTTCTTCTGCTTCTAGTTCTGCTTCTCCTTCTGCTTTTGCTTCTCTTTCTGCTTCTGCTTCTCCTTCTGCTTCTCCAGATTCTGCTTCTCCTGCTTCTCCTTCTGCTTCAGGTTCTGCTTCTGCTTCTTCTGCTTCTGCTTCTCCTGCTGCTGCTTCTTCTGCTACTCCTGCTTCTCTTTCTGCTTTTCCTTCTGTTTCTGCTTCTCCTTCTGTTTCTTCTCCTTCTTCTGTTTCTTCTGTTTCTGCTTCTCCTGCTTCTGCTTCTCCTGCTTCTCGTTCGGCTTCTCTTTCTCCTTCTCCTTCTCCTTCTCCTTCTTCTGCTTCTCCTTCTGCTTCTGTTTCTCCTTCTGCTCTGCTTCAATTTCTCCTTCTGCTTCTGCGCCTTCTGTTTCTTCTGCTTCTCCTGCTTCTCTTGCTGCTTCTCCTTCTGCGTCTCTTTCTGCTTCTGCTTATCCTTTTGCTTCTCCTACTCCTAATCTTCTCTTTCGCTTTCTCTTTCTCTTTTTCGTGCTTCTCCTGGTGCTTCTGCTTCTGCTTATTCTACTATTTCTGTTTCTTCTGCTTCTGCTTCAGATTGTGCTTCTTCTGTTTCTCCTTCTGCGTCAGATTCTGCTTATGCTTCTTCGGCTTCTGCTTCTTCTGCTTCTCCTGCTGCTGCTTCTTCTGCTTCTCCTGCTTCTCTTTCTGCTTTTCCTTCTGTTTCTGCTTCTGCTTCTTCTCCTTCTTCTGTTTCTTCTGCTTCTGCTTCTCCTGCTTCTCGTTCTGCTTCTCTTTCTGCTTCTCTTTCTGCTTCGCCTTCTCCTTCTCCTTCTTCTGCTTCTCCTTTTGCTTCTGCTTCTCCTTTTGCTTCTGCTTCAATTTCTCCTTCTACTTCTCATTCTGCTTCTGCGTTTTCTGTTTCTTCTGCTTCTCCTGCTTCTTGTTCTCCTGCTTCTCCTACTTCTCGTGCTGCTACTCCTTCTGCGTCTCTTTCTGCTTCTGCTTATCCTTTTGCTTCTCCTACTCCTAATCCTTCTCTTTCGCCTTCTCCTTCTTCTTCTTCTGCTTCTCCTGCTGCTTCTGCTTCTGCTTATTCTACTATTACTGTTTCTTCTGCTTCTGCTTCAGATTGTGCTTCTTCTGTTTCTCCTTCTGCTTCAGATTCTGCTTCTGCTTCTTCGGCTTCTCCTGTTTCTTCTGCTTCTGCTTCTCCTG
>NW_012308668.1:0-2536 GCF_000151885.1 Dipodomys ordii | reverse complement strand
CGGGAACACAGCTGGACACAGCGGGAAACACAGCGGGACACATTGGGGCACACAGTGGGGACACAGCGGAGGACAAAGTAGGACACAGCGGGTCACTGCAGGGGACACAGCGGGACACAGCGGGGGACACAGAGGGGTACACAGCGGGACACAGCCAGGAACACAGCGCGATCACAGTTAGACAAACCGGGACACAGCGGGACACAGCGGTACACAGCGGGACACAGCGGGGGACACAGTGGGACAAAGCGGGGACACAGCAGGACACAGCGGGACACAGCGGGGGACACAGCGGTACACAGCTTGGGACACAGCGAGGACAAAGCGGGACACAGCGGGACACAGCGGGGACACAGCAGGGACACAGCAGGGACACAGTGAGGGACACAGCGGGGGACACAGCGGGACACAACGAGGAACACATCGAGGACACAGCGGGACCCAGCAGGACACAGCGTCGATACAGAGGGGACACAGCGGGACACAGCGGGGTACACAGCTGAGGACACAACGGTACACAGCGGTGGACACAGCGAGGACACAGCGGGACACAGCGGGGACACTGCGGAAACATAGCGGGACACAGCGGGTACAGAGCTGGACACAGCGGGGTCACAGAGTGGTACACAGCGGGACACATCGGGAAACAAAGCGAGGTCACAGCGGGGGACAAAGCGGGACAACACGGAACACAATGTGACACAGCGGGACACAGCGGGACACAGCGGTGTACACAGAGGGACACAGCGGGACACAGCGGGGGACACAGCGGGGACACAACGGGACACAGCGGGGGACACAGAAGGAAACAGAGGGACACAGTGAAGACAGCTTGGGGGACACAGCGGGGGACATTGGGGGCCAACACGGGACAGTGCAGGACACAGCTTGACACAGCGGTGACACTGCGAGGACACAGTCGGACACAGCGGGGGACACAGCGGGACACAACGGGCGACACAGTGTGCACACAGCGGGATAGAGTGGGGGATACAGCGAGGACACAGCGGGACACAGCTGGGGACACAGCAGGGGACACAGCGGAGGACAGAGTGGGGGACACAGCGGGACACAGCGGGGAACACAGCGAGGACACAGCGGGACCCAGCGGGACACAGTGTCGAAACAGAGACGACACAGGGGGACACAGCGAGGTACAGAGCTGGGACACAACGGGACACAGTGCGGGACACAGCGGGACCCAGCGGGACACGGGGACAGAGCGGGGGATAGAGCGGGACACACGGGGACACAGCGGGGACACAGCGGCACACAGCGGGGACACAACGGGACACAGCGGTCACAGCGGGGGACACAGCGAGGACACAGCGCGACACAGTGGGGGACACAGCGGGACCCAACAAGACACAGCGGGGTCACAGCAGGGGACACAGAGGCACACAGCAGTGGACACAGCGGAACACAGTGGGGGACACAGCGAGGACACAGTGGGACACAGCATGGGAAAAAGCCAAAGACAGCGGGGGACACAGCGAGGACACAGCGGGACACAGCAGGGACACAGATGGGACTCAGCGGGGGACACAGCGGGGGACAAAATGGGACACCACAGGACACAGTGGGACACAACAGGACAAAGCGGGTACATTGGGGGCACACAGCGGGACAAAGCGGGGGACACAATGGGACACAGCGGTACACAGTGGGGGATACAGCCTCACAAAGCAGGGGATAGAGCTGGGGACACTGCAGGACTCAGAGGGGACACAGTGGGACACAGCGGGACACAGCGGAACACAGCAGGGACACAGCGGGACACAGCGGGGGACAGAGCGGGAGACAGCGGGGCACACAGCGAGGACACAGCGGGGGAAACAACGGGGACACAGCGGAGACTCAGTGCGGGACACAGCGAGGGACATAGCGGGACACCACAGAACACAGCGGGACACAGCGGGAAACACTGGTGACCCTGTGGGGACACAGCGAGGACAAAGCGGGACACAGCGGGGGACAGAGCGAGGACACAGCGGGACACAGCGTGGACACAGCGGGGATACAGCGGGACACAGCGTGTCACAGCACGGACACAGCGGGAACATAGTGGGACACAGCGGGGTACACAGTGGGACACAGTGGGACACAGCTAGGGACACAGTGGGGACAAAGCGGGGGACACAGTGGAACACAGCGTGGGACACATCGAGGACAGAGCGGAACACAGCGGGACACAACGGGGACACAGCAGGGACACAGCGGGGGACACAGCGGGGTACACAGCGGGACAAAGCGCGGAACACAGCGAGGACACAGCGGGACCCAGCAGGACACAGCGTCGATACAGCGCTGTGTCCTCGCTGTGTTTCGCGCTGTGAGGGGTACACAGAGGGACTCAGCAGTGGACTAAGCAGAACACGGCGGGGGACACAGCGAGGACACTGCGGGACACTGCGAGAGACACAGCGAGGACACAGCGTGACACAGTGGAACACAGCGGGACACAGCAGGGACACAGCAGGGGACACAGCGGGACACAGAGGGGGACAAGCGGGGGACACTGGGGGACAAGCGGGAA
>NW_012308667.1:0-2536 GCF_000151885.1 Dipodomys ordii | reverse complement strand
CATTCTTTGAATCTTTGATCTTTCATAATCCCTCCTCTCCTCTATTACCGGGGACCAAATCAGGGTACCTTGCATTCAAGGCAAGCACTCTTATCACTCAGCAACTCACCTCTTAACTTTGAGGAACAACAGTTACTGGTTCCAAGTTAGGTTTGGAGAAGTTTACTTTCCTCTCCCATCCTCTTCTCTCCCCTTCACTCCCCACTTAACTTCTCCTCCTCTCTACTCTTTTCTTTTGTGCCTGTCCTGGGTCTTGAATTCAGGTCTTCAGTGCTGTCCCTAAGCCTTTTAGCTCAAGTCTAAAGCTCTACCACTTGAGCCTCAGCTCTATTTCCATTTCCTTTCTGCTACCTGCCTATTTTCAGGTTTGGCTGGAAGCTTTAGTGAGGTAAGGAATGCTCAGAGCCATGCATTAGCGCTGAGCTTCAGGTTATGAATGGGACTCAGAAAGGCTCGCTCCTCACCATGAGGCAAGGGAGTTTACAGTCTGACCTTGAGTTGAGCAACCTTGTTCAAGTCCCCTGCTGCCATTTTGCCACATGTGTGACAGTGAGCATGTTTCTCAGCTGCCCCACTTCAGTTTCTCATCTGTGATGGAGGGACACATCATAATAATCTGCCTTATGAGAACTCACGAAGTATGGTGCTGGTGTCTCACGCCTGTAATCCAGCACAGTGTAGTTCTTGTAAGAGGCAGTAATGCGGAACAAGAATACACATTGTCTTGCATGGCATTTAAAATAATGATATATAGTATATATTATATATGTATTTTGTATATATATATATATATATATATATATATATATATCTGTCTGCCTGCTGTCTGTCCATCCATCCATCCACCCACCCACCCACCCACACAACCATCCATCCATCCATCCATGTACCAATCCATTCATCCATCAATCTATGTATCTCTCTCTCTCTCTCTTTCTCTCTCTCTCTCTCTCTCTCTCTCTCTTTGGGGCTATTTATTCTGAAGTTCTATATAGTCTAAATTAGAAGCACACAATCTCCTAGCCATCCAATCATGCATCTACTAACTTCATCATCTATCCATCCACACACCCACCAACTCATTCATTCATTCACCTATCTAATCATCCATTCATCTCTCATCTATCTATCCATCCTTCTATCCATCCATCATACTTACTTTTATCCACTCATCCATCATCATTCATCTATCCATCCATTCCCACCATCCACTCATCTATCCACTTGTCCATTCATCCATTCATCTATTCATTTAATCAGGTATCCATCCATTCTCGATCCATCCATTTTTACATCCATCCACTCATCTATCATTTATCTATTCACCATCCATCTATCCACCTACCTATCCATCCATTCACTCATCCATCATCTTTCCATCCTCTATCCATCCATCCACTCATCTAATCATGCATCCATTTATCCACCTTCTTACCCATGCACTCATCCATCCATTATTCATCCATCCACTCACTTATTCACCCACAGATTCTTCCAGAATCTTGGCTCCCTGCCACTTGCTGAGCATTTCTCTTGGGGGAATAGAACAACCCGTGTTTCAGCTTTCAGGGAAATTATATTCTAATATGGTTAGCTACTAAAAGCCAGTAAGTAATGAAAACGTCTGAAAGCTGAGATGAGGATAATGAGAGCAAAAACAGTTAGGATTATGGAATGAGATGAGCTTGGGTTGAGGTACAGGTCATTTCTTTTTTAGGAGTGGCAGTTTAGTCCCCAATCCAAAACGTGACCATTCTGATGGGGACCAGGGAGAGAGTTTCACAGTGTATGGAGTGGCTCTGAGGCAGGATTTGGCTCGTCATGTTTGAAAACAGGAGGAAAACTCAACTACATGGGGTTCACAGAGCAGAGGTAGAAAGAGTGGTGGAATAAGGAAGCAGGGTCTTCTTGTCAGAGGCCTTTAGGGCCAAGCCAGACAGGGTAGACTTTATTGCAGATATAGGTGGGAAGCCAGTGAAGGATTAAAAATATTAACCTTATTTTACATGAATAATACAAGAGGATTTCATTACAGTAATTCCATACTTGATTCCATTTTAACAAGGTCACTGCTTGATTGCCTTTTCTCCCCTGTCTTCATACTCCTGTTTTCCCCAAAGTGTTTGATGAGCTTTATTATGCTGTCTTCAGGTGTTTGTGTATGTGTATGTGTGTATGCTTATGCATATATACACATATATGTATATATTTATGTATATGTATATGAAAAGCTAATTCAATCTTTTTCCTTCAGTATCTTTCCCTTTCCCTCTTTCCCTCTTGTTCATCCATTTTACATTCATGTTCAATCATCATATTAGATCTAGGCTTTACAAATGAACAAGTACACATAGTATTTGTATTTTTTCTTTTTTGAAATCTTTCCTTATTTCTCTCCACGTGATGATCTCCCATTCTATTTTCCTTCAAATGCCATAATTTCTTCCTTCCTTTCTTTTGTTAGGGCACAGGGAGATTGTTCTACAGGGTAATTTGCTTGACGTGATCAGAGTTCATAGAGAGTTCAGCAGTTTGA
>NW_012308666.1:0-2536 GCF_000151885.1 Dipodomys ordii | reverse complement strand
CTTTTTCTACTTCTCCTCTGCTCTCTTTTGCTTCTCCTCTGCTCTGCTCTCTGTTTCTGCTGCCTGAATTTCTGGTTCTACTTCTCTGCTGCTTCTCCTTCTGCTTCTGCTTCTCCTTCTGCTTCTGTTTCTGCTTCTTCTCTTTCGGCTTCTCCTGCTTCTGCTTCTTGTCCTCCTCCTGCTTCTCTTTCTGCTTCTCATTCTGCTTCTGCTTCTCCTTCTGCTTCTGCTTCTCCTCCTTCTCCTTCTCCTACTTCTGCTTCTCTTTCAGCTTCTGCTTCTTCTGCTTCTCCTGCTTCTCCTTCTGCATTTCCTTCTGCTTGTGCTTGTCCTTATGCTTCTTCTTCTGCCTCTGCTTCTCCTTCTCCTTCTTTTGCTTCACCTTTTGCTTCTGCTTCTTCTGCTTTTCCTGCTTCTCCTTCTGCTTCTGCTTCTTCTGCTTCTCCTTCTGCATCTTCTTCTGCTTCTGCTTCTCCTTCTCCTTCTTCTGCTTCTCCTTCTGATTCTCCTTCTGCTTCTTCTTCTGCTTTACCTGCTTCTCTTTCTGCTTCTCCTTCTGCTTCTCCTTCTGTTTCTCCTTCTCCTTCTTGTTCTTCTGCTTTTCCTTCTGCTTTTCCTACTGCTTCTGCTACAACTGCTACTGCTTCTACTTCTTCTGTTTCTTCTGCTTCTCCTTCTGCTTTTGATTCTCTTTCTGCTTCTGCTTCTCCTTCTGCTTCTCATTCTGCTTCTCCAGATTGTGCTTCTTCTGCTTCTCCTGCTTCTCCTTCTGCTTCAGGTTCTGCTTCTGGTTCTTCGGATTCTTATGCTTCTGCTTCTCCTGCTTCTGCTTCTTCTGCTTCCCCTCCTTCTCTCCTTCTGCTTCTGCTTCTTGTCCTTCTCCTGTTTCTTCTGCTTGTTCTTCTCCTGTTTCTGCATTTCCTGCTTCTCCTTCTGCTGCTCTTTCTATTTCTCCTGCCGCTTTTCCTTCTACTGCTCCTTCTTCTGCTTCTCTTTCTGCTTCTACTCCTGTTTCTCCTTCTCCTTCTCCTTCTAGTTCTTCTGCTTTTCCTTCTGCTTCTCCTTCTGCTTCTGAATCTTCTGCTTCTTCTGATACTGCCTCTGCTTCTTCTGTTTCTTCTGCTTCTCCTTCTGCTTTTGCTTCTCTTTCTGCTTCTGCTTCTCCTTCTGCTTCTCCAGATTCTGCTTCTTCTGCTTCTCCTTCTGCTTCAGGTTCTGCTTTTGCTTTTTCGGCTTCTTCTGCTTCTGCTTCTCCTGCTGCTGCTTCTTCTGCTTCTCCTGCTTCTCTTTCTGCTTTTCCTTCTGTTTCTGCTTCTCCTTCTGCTTCTTCTCCTTCCTATGTTTCTTCTGCTTCTGCTTCTCCTGCTTCTGCTTCTCCTGCTTCTCGTTGTGCTTCTCTTTCTGATTCTCCTTCTCCTTCTTCTGCTTCTCCTTCTGCTTCTGCTTCTGCTTCAATTTCTCCTTCGGCTTCTCATTCTGCTTCTGCGTCTTCTGTTTCTTCTGCTTCTCCTGCTTCTGCTTCTCCTGCTTCTCCTACTTCTCGTGCTGCTGCTCTTTCTGCTTCTCTTTCTGCTTCTCCTTCTCCTTCTTCTGCTTCTCCTTCTGCTTCTTCTTCGGCTTCAATTTCTCCTTCTGCTTCTCATTCTGCTTCTGCGTCTTCTGTTTCTTCTGCTTCTCCTGCTTCTGCTTCTCCTGCTTCTCCTACTTCTCGTGCTGATTCTCTTTCTGCTTCTCTTTCTGCTTCTCCTTCTCCTTCTTCTGCTTCGCCTTCTGCTTCTGCTTCTCCTTCTGCTTCTGCTTCAATTTCTCCTTCTGCTTCTCATTCTGCTTCTGCGTCTTCTGTTTCTTCTGCTTCTCCTGCTTCTGCTTCTCCTGCTTCTCCTACTTCTCGTGCTGCTTCTCCTTCTGCGTCTCTTTTGCTTCTGCTTATCCTTTTGCTTCTCCTACCCCTAATCCTTCTCTTTCGCCTTCTCCTTCTCCTTCTTCTGCTTCTCCTGCTTCTCCTTCTGCATCTTCTTCTGCTTCTGCTTCTCCTTCTGCTGCTTTTTCTGCTTCTGCTTCTCCTTCTGGTGCTTCTTCTGCTTCTGCTTCTCCTTCTTCTGCTTCTCCCTCTGATTCTGCTTCTTATGCTTATTCTTATTCTCCTGCTTCTGCTTCTTCTGCTTCTACTGCTTCTCCTTCTCCTTCTCCTTCTCCTACTTCTTCTCCTTCTCCTTCTCCTTCTCCTTCTCCTTCTCCTTCTTCTTCTTCTTCTTCTTCTTCTTCTTCTTCTTCTTCTTCTTCTTCTTCTTCTTCTTCTTCTTCTTCTTCTTCTTCTTCTTCTTCTTCTTCTTCTTCTTCTTCTTCTTCTTCTTCTTCTTCTTCTTCTTCTTCTTCTTCTACTTCTACTTCTACTTCTTCTTCTCCTTCTGCTGCTTCTGCTTCTGCTGCTTCTTCTGCTTCTGCTGCTTCTCCTTCTGCTTCTCCTGCTGCTACTTGTCCTTCTCCTGCTTCTTCTGCTTCTGCTTCCTCCTACTTCCTGCATCCTACTGCTTCT
>NW_012308665.1:0-2536 GCF_000151885.1 Dipodomys ordii | reverse complement strand
CAGAACCCGAAAGAGAAGAAGAAGAAGAAGCAGAAACAGAAGCAGGAGAAGCAGGAGAAGCTAAGAAGCAGAAGCAACTGAAGCAGAAGCAAAAGAAACAGAAGAAGCATAAGTAGCAGAAGCAAAAGCAGAAGCAGAAGCAGAAGAACGAGAAGGAGAAAGAGTAATATAAGGAGAAGCAGAAGGAGAAGCAGAAGCAGAAGGAGAAGCAGAAGTAGGAGAAGGAGAAGGAAGAGCAGCAGAAGCAATAGGAGAAGGAGAAGGAGAAGCAGAAGCAGAATGAGAAACAGAAAGAGAAGCAGTAGAAGCAGAAGAAACAGGAAAAGCAGAAGCAAAAGAAAGAGAAGAAGAAGAAGAAGAGGAAGAAGGAGAAGAAGAAGAAGAAGAAGAAGAAGAAGAAGAAGAAGAAGAAGAAGAAGAAGAAGAAGAAGAAGAAGAAGAAGAAGAAGAAGAAGAAGAAGGAAAAGAAGAAGACGGAGCAAAAGGAGAAGGAGAAGCAGGAGAAGCAGAAGCAGAAGAGGAAGAAGCAGAAGGAGAAGCAGAAGGAGAAGAAAAAAGAGAAGCAGGAGAAGCAGAAGAAGCAGAAGCAGGAGAAGCAGAAGCAGAAGAAAAAGAAGAAGAAGGAGAAGCAGAACAGAGGGAGAAGGAGAAGATGTAGAAGCAGAAGGAGAAGCAGAAAGAAAAGCAGAAGAACGAGAAGGAGAAGGAGAAACAGAAGGAGAAGCAGAAGGAGAGGCAGAGGGAGAAGCCGAAGGAGAAGCAGGAAAAGCAGAAGAAGCAGAAGCAAAAGGTGAACCAAAAGAAGCAGGAGAAGCAGAAGAAGAAGCACAAGAACAAGCACAAGCAGAAGGAGAAGCAGGAGAAGCAGAAGAATCAGAAGCTGAAGGAGAAGCAGAAGTAGGAGAAGGAGAAGGAGGAGAAGCAGAAGCAGAAGGAGAAGCAGAAGCAGAATGAGTAGCAGAAAGAGAAGCAGGACAAGCACAAGAAGCAGAAGCAGGAGAACCCGAAAGAGAAGAAGAAGAAGAAGCAGAAGCAGGAGAAGCTAAGAAGCAGAAGCAACTGAAGCAGAAGCAAAAGAAACAGAAGAAGCATAAGTAGCAGAAGCAAAAGCAGAAGTAGAAGCAGAAGAACGAGAAGGAGAAAGAGAAATATAAGGAGAAGCAGAAGGAGAAGCAGAAGCAGAAGGAGAAGCAGAAGTAGGAGAAGGAGAAGGAAGAGCAGCAGAAGCAATAGGAGAAGCAGAAGGAGAAGCAGAGACAGAATGAGAAGCAGAAAGAGAAGCAGTAGAAGCAGAAGAAGCCGGAAAAGCAGAAGCAAAAGAAAGAGAAGAAGAAGAAGAATAAGAAGGAGAAGGAGAAGGAGAAGCATAAGGAGAAGCAGTAGAAGCAGAAGAAGCAGAAGCAGGAGAAGCAGAAGCAGAAGAAAAAGAATAAGCAAAAGAAGCAGAATCAGCGGGAGAAGCAGAAGAAGGAGAAGGAGAAGGAGCAGCAGAAGGAGAAGCAGAAGCAGAAGAAGCAGAAGAAGCAGAAGCAGAAGAAACAGAAGAAGGAGAAGAGCAGAAGCAGAAGCAGAAGTAGAAGCAGAAGGAGAAGGAGAAAGAGTAGCAGGAGAAGCAGAAGAAGCTGAAGCAGGAAAAGCAGAAGGAGAAGAAGCAGAACCTGAACCAGAAGGAGAAGCAGGAGAAGCAGAAGCAGAAGAAACAGAAGAAGGAGAAGAGCAGAAGCAGAAGCAGAAGGAGAAGCAGAAGGAGAAGCAGAATAAGCAGAAGATGAAGTAAAAGAAAGAGAAAAAGCAGAAGAAGCAGAAGAGGAAGCAGCAGGAGAAGCAGAAGCAGAAGGAGAAGGAGAAAGAGAAGGATTTGGAGTAGAAGAAAGAGAAGGATAAGCAGAAGCAGAAAGAGAAGGAGAAGGAGAAGCAGGAGAAGCAGAAACAAGAGAAGCAGAAGCAGAATGAAAAGCAGAAGAAGGAGAAATTGAAACAGAAGAAGATGCAGAAGGAGAAGCAGAAGCAGAAGGAGAAGCAGAAAGAGGAGAAGGAGAAGCAGAAGGATAATCATAAAGAGAAACAGAAGGAGAAGAAGAAGCAGAAGCGGCAGAAGCAGAAGGAGAAGAAATAGAAGAAGGAGAAGAAGCAGAAGCAGAAGGAGAAGCAGAAACAGAAGGAGATGCAGAA
This sequence comes from Dipodomys ordii, assembly GCF_000151885.1. Lineage (NCBI taxonomy): Eukaryota > Metazoa > Chordata > Mammalia > Rodentia > Heteromyidae > Dipodomys > Dipodomys ordii. Next base: position 364 of record NW_012308665.1, on the reverse strand, counting down.
ATAGAAGCAGAAGAAGCAGAAGAAGCAGAAGAAGAACCTGAAGCAGAAGGAGATGCAGAAGAAGCAGAATCTGGAGAAGAAGAAGTAGAAGCAGAAGGAGAAGCAGAAGCAGAAAGAGAATCAAAAGCAGAAGTAGAAGCAGAAGAAACAAAAAAGTAGAAGCAGTAGTCGCTGTAGCAGAAGCAGAAGGAAAAGCAGTAGGAAAAGCAGAAGAACGAGAAGGAGAAAGAGAAGCAGATGGAGAATCAGAAGGAGAAGCAGAAGAAGGAGAAGGAGAAGGAGAAGCAGAAGATTCAGCAGAAGGAGAAGCAGAAGCAGAAGAAGATGCAGAAGGAGAAGCAGGAGAAGCAGAAGAAGCAGAAGA
>NW_012308664.1:0-2536 GCF_000151885.1 Dipodomys ordii | reverse complement strand
CAGCAGAAGGAATAGGAGAAGCAGAAGGAGAAGCAAAAGCAGAATGAGAAGCAGAAAGAGAACCAGTAGAAGCAGAAAAAGCAGGAAAAGCAGAAGCAGACGAAAGAGAAGAAGAAGAAGAAGAAGAAGAAGAAGAAGAAGAAGAAGAAGAAGAAGAAGAAGAAGAAGAAGAAGAAGAAGAAGAAGAAGAAGAAGAAGAAGAAGAAGAAGAAGAAGGAGAAGGAGAAGCATAAGGAGAAGTATAAGGAGAAGCATAAGGAGAAGCATAAGGAGAAGCATAAGGAGAAGCAGTAGAAGCAGAAGAAGCAGAAGCAGAATGAGAAGCAGAAACAGAAGGAGAACAAGAAGGAGAAGCAGGAAAATCAGAAGAAGCAGAAGTAGAAGCAGAAGGAGAAGAAGGAGAAGCAGAAGTAGCATCAGAAGAAACAGAAGAAGAAGAAGCAGAAGAAACAGAAGCAAAAGAAACAGAAGAAGGAGAAGAGCAGAAGCAGAAGCAGAAGGAGAAGCAGAAGCAGAAGGAGAAGCAGAAAGAGAAGCAGGAGAACCAGAAGAAGCAGGAGAAGCAGAAGTAGAAGAAACAGGAGAAGCCGAAGAAGCAGAAGCAGAATCTGAAGCAGGAGAAACAGAAGAAGCACAATCTGAAGCAGAAGCAGAAAAAACAGAAATAGTAGAATAAGCAGAAGCAGAAGCAGCAGGTGAAGCAGAAGAAGAAGACGGAGAAGGCGAAAGAGAAGGATTAGGAGTAGGAGAAGCAAAAGGATAAGCAGAAGCAGAAAGAGACGCAGAAGGAGAAGCAGCACGAGAAGTAGAAGCAGGAGAAGCAGAAGCAGGAGAAGCAGAAGAAACAGAAGACGCAGAAGCAGAATGAGAAGCAGAAGGAGAAATTGAAGCAGAAGCAGAAGGAGAAGCAGAAGCAGAAGAAGGAGAAGGAGAAGTAGAAAGAGAAGCAGAACGAGAAGCAGAACGAGAAGCAGGAGAAGCAGAAGCAGGAGAGGCAGAAGCATAAGAATCCGAAGAAGCAGAAGCAGAACCTGAAGCAGAAGGAGAAGCAGAAGAAGCAGAATCTGGAGAAGCAGAATGAGAAGCAGAAGGAGAAGCAGAAGCAGAAAGAGAATCAAAAGCAGAAGGAGAAGCAGAAGAAACAGAAGAAGTAGAAGCAGTAGCAGTTGTAGCAGAAGCAGAAGGAGAAGCAGAAGGAAAAGCAGAAGAACAAGAAGGAGAAGAAGAAACAGAAGGAGAAGCAGAAAGAGAATCAGCTAAAGCAGAAGAAGAAGAAGCAGATGGAGAAGCACAAGGAGAAGCAGAAGAAGGAGAAGGAGAAGCAGAAGCAGAAGAAGATGCAGAAGGAGAAGCAGGAGAAGCAGAAGAAGCAGAAGCAGAAGGAGAAGCAGGAAAAGCAGAAGAAGCAGAAGCAAAATGAGAAGCAAAAGAAGGAGAAGGAGAAGCAGAAGCAGAAGAAGAAGCATTAGGACAAGCACAAGCAGAAGGAGATGCAGAAGGAGTAGCAGGAGAAGCAGGAGAAGCAGAAGCTGAAGGAGAAGCAGAAGAAGGAGAAGGAGTAGGAGGAGAAGCAGAAGCAGAAAGAGAAGCAGAAGCGGAATGAGAAGCAGAAAGAGAAGCAGGAGAAGCACAAAAAGCAGAAGCAGGAGAAGCCGAAAGAGAAGAAGCAGAAGAAGCAGAAACAGAAGCAGAAGTAGAAGCAGAAGCAGAAGGAGAAGCAGCAGAAGAAATAGAACCAGAAATTCAAGCAGGAGAAACCGAAGAAGCAGAAGCAGAAGGAGAAGCAAAAAGAGAAGCAGAAGGAGAAGTAGAAGAAGCAGCAGAATGAGAAGCAGCAGAAGAAGCAGAAAAACAAGCAGGAGAAGCAGAAGCAGAAAGAGAAGTAGAAGCAGAAGAAGCAGAAGCAGAAGAAGAAGCAGTAGAAGCATAAGAAGCAGAAGCAGGAGAAGCAGAAGCAGAAGAACAAGAAGAAGCATAAGAAGCAGAAGCAGAAGCAGAGGGAGAAACAGAAGAAGGAGAAGGAGCAGCAGAAGGTGAAGCAGAAGGAGATGGAGAAGCAGAAAGAGAAGCAGAAACAAAAGGAGAAGAAGAAGGATTAGTTGGAGAATCAGAAGAAGCAGAAGCAGAAAGAGAAGCAGAAGAAGGAGAAGGAGAAGCAGAAGCAGAGGAAAGGAAGGAGAAGCAGAAGAAGCAGAAGCGGGAAAAGCAGAAGAAGAAGAAGAAGAAGAAGAAGAAGAAGAAGAAGAAGAAGAAGAAGAAGAAGAAGAAGAAGAAGAAGAAGAAGAAGAAGAAGAAGAAGAAGAAGAAGAAGAAGAAGAAGAAGAAACAGATGAAGGAGAAGGAGTAGATGGAGAAGCAGAAGCAGAAAGAGAAGGAGAAGAAGCAGTAGCAGGAGAAGCAGAAGCATAAGAAACAGAAGAAGCTGAAGAAGCAGATGCTGGATCTGAAGTAGAAGTTGCAGATCTAGCAGAAGATGTAGTATCAGACGTATATCGAGAAGTCAGATGATGAAGAAGGAGAAGGGGAAAGAGAAGGG
>NW_012308663.1:0-2537 GCF_000151885.1 Dipodomys ordii | reverse complement strand
CGACTACTGCTTCTGCTTCTTTTGTTTCTTCTGCTTTTGATTCTCTTTCTGCTTCTGCTTCTCCTTCTGCTTCTCATTCTACTTATTCAGATTCTGCTTCTTCTACTTCTCCTGCTTCAGGTTCTGCTTCTGCTTCTTCGGATTCTTATGCTTCTGCTTCTTCTGCTTCCCCTCCTTCTCTTTCTGCTTCTCCTTCTGTTTCTGCTTCTCTTTCTGCTTCTCCTTCTGCTTCTCCTTCTGCTTCTGCTACTTCTCCTTCTTCTCTTTCTTCTTCTTCTGCTTCTCCTGCTTCTCGTTCTGCTTCTCTTCGTCTGCTTCTCTTTCTGCTTCTGCTTCTCCTTCTGCTTCTCCAAATTCTGCTTCTTCTCCTTCTCCTGCTTCTCCTTCTGCTTCAGGTTCTGCTTCTGTTTCTTCGGCTTCTTCTGCTTCTGCTTCTCCTGCTGCTGCTTCTTCTGCTTCTCCTGCTTCTCCTTATGCTTTTCCTTCTTTTTCTGCTTCTCCTTCTGCTTCTGCTTCTTGTCCTTCTCCTGTTTCTTCTGCTTATGCTTCTCCTGTTTCTGCTTCTCCTGCTTCTCCTTCTGCTGCTCTTTCTGCTTCTCCTGCTGCTTTTCCTTCTCCTGCTCCTTCTTCTGCTTCTCTTTCTGTTTCTCCTTCTGTTTCTCCTTCTCCTTCTCCTTCTCATTCTTCTGCTTTTCCTTCTGCTTCTCCTTCTGCTTCTGCATCTTCTGCTGCTTCTGCTACTGCGTCTGCTTCTTCTGTTTCTTCTACTTCTCCTCCTGCTTCTCCTTCTGCTTTTGCTTCTCTTTCTGCTTCTCCTTCTCCTTCTTCTGCTTCTCCTTCTGCTTCTGCTTCTGCTTCAATTTCTCCTTCTGCATCTCATTCTGCTTCTGCGTCTTCTGTTTCTTCTGCTTCTCCTGCTTCTGCTTCTCCTGCTTCTCCTACTTCTCGTGCTGCTTCTCCTTCTGCGTCTCTTTCTGCTTCTGCTTATCCTTTTGCTTCTCCTACTCCTAATCCTTCTCTTTCGCCTTCTCCTTCTCCTTCTTCTGCTTCTCCTGCTTCTCCTTCTGCATCTTCTTCTGCTTCTGCTTCTGCTTCTGCTGCTTCTTCTGCTTCTGCTTCTCCTTCTTCTGCTTCTCCCTCTGATTCTGCTTCTTATGCTTATTCTTTTTCTTCTGCTTCTGCTTCTCCTGCTTCTGCTTCTCCTGCTTCTGCTTCTTCTGCTTCTACTGCTTCTCCTACTCCTTCTCCTTCTCCTTCATCTTCTTCTTCTTCTTCTTCATCATCTTCTTCTTCTTCTTCTTCATCTTCTTCTTCTTCTTCTTCATCATCTTCTTCTTCTTCTTCTTCTTCTTCTTCTTCTTCTTCTTCTTCTTCTTCTTCTTCTTCTTCTTCTTCTTCTGCTCCTCCCGCTTCTGCTTCTTCTGCTTCTCCTGCTTGTCCTTCACCTTCTGCTTCTCCTTCTCTTTCTTCTCCTTCTCTTTCTGCTTCTGCTTCTTCTGATTCTCCAACTTCTCCTTCTTCTTCTCCTTCTGTTTCTGCTTCTATTTCTGCTTCTGCATCTCCTTCTGCTTCACATTCTGCTGCTCTTTCTCCTTCTTCTGTTTCTCCCTCTGCTTCTGCTTCTTATGCTTCTTCTTTATCTTCTGCTTCTGCTTCTCCTGCTTCTGCTTCTTGTGCTTCTACTGCTTCTTCTTCTGCTTCTGCTTCTTCTGCTTCTACTTCTCTTTCTGCTTCTGCTTCTCCTGCTTGTTTTTCTGCTTCTTCTGCTGCTTCTCCTTCTGCTGCTTCTTCTACTTCTCCTACTGCTTCTCTTTTAGCTTCTCCTTCTGCTTCTGCTTCTGCTTCTTCTGTTTCTCCTGCCAGAATTTCTGGTTCTACTTCTTCTGCAGCTTCTCCTTCTGCTTCTGCTTCTACTTCTGCTTCTGATTCTGCTTCTTCTGCTTCTTCTCTTTCGACTTCTCCTGTTTCTGCTTCTTGTGCTTTTCCTGCTTCTCTTTCTGCTTCTCATTCTGCTTCTGCTTCTCCTTCTGCTTCTGCTTCTCCTCCTTCTCCTTCTCCTACTTCTGCTTCTCCTTCATCTTCTGCTTCTTCTGCTTCTCCTGCTTCTCCTTCTGCATCTCCTTCTGCTTGTGCTTGTCCTTATGCTTCTTCTTCTGCCTCTGCTTCTCCTTCTCCTTCTTTTGCTTCTCCTTTTGCTTCTGCTTCTTCTGCTTTTCCTGCTTCTCCTTCTGCTTCTGCTTCTTCTGCTTCTCCTTCTGCATCTTCTTCTGCTTCTGCTTCTCCTTCTCCTTCTTCTGCTTCTCCTTCTTATTCTCCTACTGCTTCTCCTTCTGTTTCCCTTCTCCTTCTTGTTCTTCTGCTTTTCCTTCTGCTTCTCGTTCTGCTTCTGCTACAACTGCTACTGCTTCTACTTCTTCTGTTTCTTCTGCTTCTCCTTCTGCTTTTGATTCTCTTTCTGCTTCTGCTTCTCCTTCTGCTTCTCCAGATTCTGCTTCTTCTGCTTCTCCTGCTTCTCCTTCTGCTTCAGGTTCTCCTTC
>NW_012308662.1:0-2537 GCF_000151885.1 Dipodomys ordii | reverse complement strand
AGAAGCAGAAGGAGAAGCAGAAAGAGAAGCAGAAGAAGCAGAATCTTGGAGAAGCAGAATGAGAAGCAGAAGGAGAAGCAGAAGCAGAAAGAGAATCAAAAGCAGAAGGAGAAGCAGAAGAAACAGAAGAAGTAGAAGAAGTATCAGGTGTAGCAGAAGCAGAAGGAAAAGCAGAAAAACAGGAAGAAGAAGGAGAAACAGAAGGAAAAGTAGAAGGAGAAGCAGAAAGAGAAGCAGGTAAAGCAGAAGAAGAAGAAGCAGAAGGAGAATCAGAAGGAGAAGCAGAAGAAGGAGAAGGAGAAACAAAAGCAGAAGAAGATGCAGAAGGAGAAGCAGGAGAAGCAGAAGAAGCAGAATCTGGAGAAGCAGAATGAGAAGCAGAAGTAGAAAGAGAAGCAAAAGCAGAAGGAGAAGCAGAAGAAACAGAAGAAGCAGAGGCAGTAGCAGAAGAAGCAGAAGATTCAGAAGCAGAAGGAGAAGCAGAAGGAAAAGCAGAAGAACTAGAAGGAGAAGGAGAAGGAGAAACAGGAGTAGAAGCAGAAAGAGAAGCAGAAGAAGGAGCAGTAGAAGGAAAAGCGGCAGGAGAAACAGAAAGAGCAGCAGAAGGAGAAGCAGGAAATGCAGAAACAGGAGAAGAACAAGCAGAAGAAACAGGAGAAGGACAAGAAGCAGAAGCAGAAGGAGAAGCAGAAAGAGAAGGAGGGGAAGCAGAAAAAGCAGAAGCAGGAGAAGCAGAAGCATAAGAATCCGAAGAAGCAGAAGGAGAACCTCAGGGAGAAGGTGAAGCAGGAGAAGCAGAAGAAGCAGAATCTGGAGAAGCAGAATGAGAATCAGAAGGAGAAGCAGAAGCAGAAAGAGAATCAAAAGCAGAAGGAGAAGCAGAAGAAACAGAAGAAGTAGAAGCAGTAGAAGTTGTAGCAGAAGCAGAACGAGAAGCAGAAGGAAAAGCAGAAGAACAAGAAGGAGAAGGAGAAACAGAAGGAGAAGCAGAAGGAGAAGCAGAAAGAGAAGCAGGTAAAGCAGAAGAAGAAGAAGCAGAAGAAGAATAAGAAGGAGAAGCAGAAGAAGGAGAAGGAGAAGCAGAAGCTGAAAAATATGCAGAAGGAAAAGCAGAAGAAGCAGAAGCAGAAGGAGAAGCAGGAAAAGCAGAAGAAGCAGAAGCAAAAGGAGAAGCAAAAGAAGGAGAAGGAGAAGCAGAAGAAGAAACATAAGGACAAGCACAAGCAAAAGGAGATGCAGAAGGAGAAGCAGAAGAAGCAGAAGATGAAGGAGAAGCAGAAGTAGGAGAAGGAGAAGGAGGAGAAGCAGAAGCAGAAGGAGAAGCAGAAGCGGAATGAGAAGCAGAAAGAGAAGCAGGAGAAGCACAAGAAGCAGAAGCAGGAGAAGCCGAAAGAGAAGAAGCAGAAGAAGCAGAATCAGAAGCAGAAGTAGAAGCAGAAGCAGAAGGAGAAGCAGCAGAAGAAGTAGAACCAGAAATTCAGGCAGGAGAAACAGAAGAAGCAGAAACAGAAGGAGGAGCAAAAAGAGAAGCAGTAGGAGAAGTAGAAGAAGCAGCAGAAGGAGAAGCAGTAGAAGAAGCAGAAAAACAAGCAGGAGAAGCAGAAGCAGAAAGAGAAGTAGAAGCAGAAGAAACAGAAGCAGAAGAAGAAGCAGTAGAAGGACAAGAAGCAGAAGCAGGAGAAGCAGAAGCAGAAGATAAAGAAGAAGCATAAGAAGCAGAAGCAGAGGGAGAAACAAAAGAAGGAGAAAGAGCAGAAGAAGGTGAAGCAGAAGGAGATGCAGAAGCAGAAAGAGAAGCAGAAACAGAAGGAGAAGAAGAAGGAGAAGTTGGAGAATCAGAAGAAGCAGAAGCAGAAGCAGAAAGAGAAGGAGAAGAAGGAGAAGGAGAAGCAGAAGGAGAAGGACAAGCAGGAGAAGCAGAAGAAGCAGAAGCGGGAGGAGCAGAAGAAGAAGAAGAAGAAGAAACAGAAGAAAGAGAAGGAGCAGAAGGAGAAGCAGAAGGAGAAGCAAAAGAGAAGCAGAAGAAGCGGAAGAAGCAGTAGCAGGAGAAGCAGAAGCAGAAGAAACAGAAGAAGCCCAAGAAGCAGAACGAGAACCTGAAGCAGAAGGAGAAGCAGAAGCAGCAGAAGCTGGAAAAGTAGAAGCAGAAGAAACAGAACAAGCAGAAGAAGCAGAAGAAGAACGAGAAGCAGAAGAAGAACAAGGAGAAAGAGAAGGATTAGGAGTAGGAGAAACAGAAGGATAAGCAGAAGCAGAAAGAGAAGGAGAATGAGAAGGAGAAGCAGAAGAAGCAGAAGAAGCAGAAGCAGGAGAAGCAGAAGCAGAATGAAATGCAGAAGAAGGAGAAATTGAAACAGAAGATGCAGAAGAAGAAGCAGAAGCATTAGTAGAAGCAGATGATGGAGAAGCGGAAGGAGAAGCATAAAGAGAAACAGAAGGAGAAGCAGGAGAAGCAGGAGCAGGAGAAGCAGAATCAGAAGAAATAGAAGAAGGAGAAGAAGCAGAAGCAGAAAGAGAAGCAGAAACAGAAGGAGAAG
>NW_012308661.1:0-2537 GCF_000151885.1 Dipodomys ordii | reverse complement strand
GCAGAAGGAGAATCAGAAGGAGAAGCAGAAGAAGGAGAATGGGGAAACAGAAGCAGAAGAACATGCAGAAGGAGAAGCAGGAGAAGCATAAGAAGCAGAAGCAGAAGGAGAAGCAGGAGAAGCAGAAGAAGCAGAATCTGGAGAAGCATAAGGAGAACCAGAAGGAGAAGCAGAAGCAGAAAGAGAAGCAAAAGCAGAAGGAGAAGCAGAAGGAGAAGCAGAAGAAACAGAAGAAGCAGAATCAGTAGCAGAAGAAGCTGAAGATGCAGAACCAGAAAGAGAAGCAGAAGGAATAGCAGAAGAACGAGAAGGAGAAATAGAAGGAAAAGCAGAAGGAGAAGCAGAAGCAGAAGAAACAGAAGAAGGAGAAGAGCAGAAGCAGAAGCAGACGGAGAAGCAGAAGCAAAAGGAGAAGCAGAAGAAGCAGAAGCTGAAGCAGAAGAAGAAGAAACAGAAAAAGCAGAAGAAGCAGAAGAAGCAGCAGCAGGAGAAGCAGAAGAAGAAGAAGAAGGAGAAGGAGAAAGAGAAGGATTAGGAGTAGGAGAAACAGAAGGATAAGCAGGAGCAGAAAGAGAAGGAGAATGAGAAGGAGAAGCAGGAGAAGTAGAAGAAGCAGAAGCAGGAGAAGCAGAAGCAGAATGAAAAGCAGAAGGAGAAATTGAAACAGAAGAAGATGCAGAAGGAGAAGCAGAAGCAGTAGTAGAAGCAGAAGAAGGAGAAGCAGAAGGAGAAGCATAAAGAGAAATAGAAGGAGAAGCAGGAGAAGCAGAACCAGGAGAAGCAGAATCAGAAGAAATAGAAGAAGGAGAAGAAGCAGAAGCAGAAAGAGAAGCAGAAACAGAAGGAGAAGCAAAAATAGAAGCAGAAGAAGAAGAAGAAGCAAAAGCAGAACCTAAAGCAGAAGGAGAAGCAGAAGAAGCAGAATCTGGAGAAGAAGAAGGAGAACCAGAAGGAGAAGCAGAAGCAGAAAGAGAAGCAAAAGCAGAAGGAGAAGCCGAAGAAACAGAAGAAGCAGAAGCAGTAGCAGAAGAAGCTGAAGATGCAGAAGCAGAAAGAGAAGCAGAAGGAATAGCAGAAGAACAAGAAGGAGAAACAGAAGGAGAAGCAGAAGGAGACGCAGGAAAAGCAGAAGAAACAGAAGCAGAGGAGAAGAAGGAGGAGAAGCCGAAGCGGAACGAAAAGCACAAGCAGAAGGAGATGCAGAAGGAGAAGCAGGAGATGCAGAAGAAGCAGAAGCAGAACAGAAGAAGAAGGAGAAGAATCAGAATCAGAAGAAGCAGAAGCAGAAATAGAAAGAGAAGCCGACGAAGAGAAGCAGAACGAGAAGCAGGAGAAGCAGGAGAAGCACAAGCGGGACAAGCGGGAGAAGAAGAAGAAGAAGAAACAGAAGAAGGAGAAGGAGCAGAAGCAGAAGGAGAAGCAGAAAGAGAAGCAGGAAAAGCAGAAGAAGCAGAAGCAGGAGAAGAAGAAGGAGAAGAAACAGGAGAAGGACAAGAAGCAGAAGCAGAAGCAGAAGGAGAAGCAGAAACAGAAGGAGAAGCGGAAAGAGAAAGAGGGGAAGCAGAAGAAGCAGAAGCAGGAGAAGCATAAGCATAAGAATCCGAAGAAACAGAAGCAGAACCTGAAGCAGAAGGAGAAGCAGGAGAAGCAGAAGAAGCCGAATCTGGAGAAGCAGAATGAGAAGCTGAAGTAGAAGCAGAAGCAGAAAGAGAATCAAAAGCAGAAGGAGAAGCAGAAGAAACAGAAGAAGCAGAATCAGTAGCAGTTGCAGCAGAAGCAGAAGGAGAAGCAGAAGGAAAGCAGAAGAACGAGAAGGAGAAGGAGAAACAGAAGGAGAAGCAGAAGGAGAATCAGAAGGAGAAGCAGAAGAAGCAGAAGGAGAAGCAGAAGGAGAAACAGAAGCAGAAGAAACATCAGAAAGAGAAGCAGAAGCAGAAGAAGATGCAGAAGGAGAAGCAGGAGAAGCAGAAGAAGCATAAGCAGAAGGAGAAGTAGAAGAAGGAGAAGGAGAAGGAAGAGCCGCAGAAGCAATAGGAGAAGCAGAAAGAGAAGCAGAAGCAGAATGAGAAGCAGAAAGAGAAGCAGTAGAAGCAGAAGAAGCAGGAAAAGCAGAAGCAGAAGTAAGAGAAGAAGTCGAAGAAGAAGAAGAAGCATAAGGAGAAGCATAAGGAGAAGTATAAGGAGAAGCAGTAGAAGCAGAAGAAGCAGAAGCAGGAGAAGCTGAAGCAGAAGAAAAAGAATAAGCAAAAGAAGCAGAAGCAGAAGCAGTGGGAGAAGCAGAAGAAGGAGAAGGAGAAGGAGCAGCAGAAGGAGAAGCAGAAGCAGAAAGAGAAGCAGAAACAGAAGGAGAACAAGAAGGAGAAGCAGGAGAATCAGAAGAAGCAGAAAGAGAAGGAGAAGAAGGAGAAGCAGAAGGAGAATCAGAAAAAAACAGAAGAAGAAGAAGAAGAAGAAGAAGAAGAAGAAGAAGAAGAAACAGAAGCAAAAGAAACAGAAGAAGGAGAAGAGCAGAAGCAGAAGCAGAAGGAGAAGCAGAA
>NW_012308660.1:0-2538 GCF_000151885.1 Dipodomys ordii | reverse complement strand
GGACACAGCGGGGGACACAACGAGGACACAGCGGGACACAGCGGAACTCAGCGGGGGACAAAGCGGGAGACAGCGGGGGACACAGCCAGGACACAGGGGGACACAGCGTTGACACAGCGGGGTCTCAGCAGGGGACACAGCGGGAGACAAAGAGGGACACCACGGAACACAGCGGGACAAAGCAGGAAACAGCAGTGACACTGCGGGGACACAGTGGGACACAGCAGGGGACACAGCGGGACAAAGAGGGGGACAGAGCGGGACACAGTGGGGGACAGAGCGTGGGACACAGCGAGACACAGCAGGGACAAAGCTGGACACAGCGGGGTACACAGAGGGACACAGCAGGGACACAGCGGGGAAACAGCGTGACACAAAAGGACAAAGCGGGGGACACAGCGGGACACAGCAGAACACAGCGGGGGACACAGCGGGGTACAGCTGAGACAGAGATGGGCCACAGCGGGACACAGCGGGACACAGTGGGACACAGCGGGGAGACAGCAGGGACACAGTGGGGGACAAAGCGGGACACAGCGGGTCACAGCGGGGAAAACAGCAGGACACAGCAGGGGACACAGCGAGGACACAGCGGGTCACAGCGGGACTCAGCGTGGGGCAAAGCAGGAGACAGCGAGGGACAAAGAGAGAACCCAGCTGGACACAGCGGGGTACACAGCGGGACACAGCGTGGGACACAGAAGGGTACACAGCGGGACAAAGCGAGAAACACAGCGAGGTTACACCGGGGGCCAAAAGGGGACAACACTGGACACAGTGTGACACAGTGTGACACAGCGGGGACACTGCAGGGGCACAGCGGGACAAAGCGGGCGACACAGCGGGACACAGCGGGAGACACAGCGGGCGACAGCAGGGGACAGAGAGGGGACACAGCGGGAGACACTAAGGGGGACAGCAGGGGACAGAGAGGGGACACAGCGGGACACAGCGGGAACACAGCTGGACACAGCGGGGTACACAGCGGGACACAAGGGGCACACAGTGGGGACACAGCAGGGGACAAAGAGGGACACAGCGGGTCACAGCAGGGGACACAGCGGGATACAGCGGGGGACACAGAGGGGTACACAGCGGGACACAGCCGGGAACACAGCGTGGACACAGCAGGACACAGCAGGACACAGCGGTACACAGCGGGAAACAGCGGGGGACACAGTGGGACACAGCGGGGACACAGCAGGACACAGCGGGACACAGCAGGGGACACAGCGGTACACAGCTTGGGACACACCGAGGACAAAGTGGGACACAGCGGGACACAGCGGGGACACAGCAGGGACACAGCAGGGACACAGCGGGGGACACAGCGGGGGACACAGCAGGACACAACGGGGAACACATCGAGGACACAGCGGGACCCAGCAGGACACAACGTCGATACAGAGAGGACACAGCGGGACACAGCGGGGTACACAGCTGAGGACACAACGGGACACATCGGTGGACACAGCGAGGACACAGCGGGACACAGCGGGAACACTGCGGGAACATAGCGGGACACAGCGGGTACAGAGCGGGACACAGCGGGGTCACAGAGTGGTACACAGCGGGACACATCGGGAAACAAAGCGAGGTCACAGCGGGGGACAAAGCGGGACAACACGGAACACAGTGTGACACAGCGGGACACAGGGGGACACAGCGGGACACAGCGGGGGACACAGCAGGGAACAGCAGAGGACAGAGAGGGGACACAGCAGGACACAGCGGGTACACAGCTGGACACAGCGGGGTACACAGAGGGACACAGCGGGCACACAGCGGGGACACAGCGGGACACAACGGGACACAGCGGGACACAGCGGGACACAGCGGGGACAGAGCGGGACACAGCCGGACACAGCGCGACACAGCAGGGGACACAGCGGGACACAGTTGGGGACCCAGTGAGGACACAGCGGGACACAGCAGGGGACACAGTGAGGACACAGCGGGGGACAAACTGGGACACCACGGGACACAGTGGGACACAGCGGGACACAGCGGGGACACTGCGGGAACATAGCGGGACACAGCGGGGTACACAGCGGGACACAGCAGTGGACACAGCGGGGACACAGCGGGACACAGCGTGGGACAAAGCAGGAGACAGCGGGGGACACAGCGAGGACACAGCTGGACACAGCGGGGTACACAGCGGGACACAGCGGAGGACACAGAAGGGTACACAGCGGGACACAGAGAGAAACACAGCGAGGTCACAGCGGGGGCCAAAGCAGGACAACACGGGACACAGTGTGACACAGTGTGACACAGCGGGGACACTGCAGGGGCACAGCGGGACAAAGCAGGCGACACAGCGCGACACAACAGGACACAGCGGGGGACACAGCGGGGGACAGCAAGGGACAGAGAGGGGACACAGCAGGACACAGCGGGGACACAGCTGGACAAAGCAGGGTACACAGCGGGACACAGGGGGCACACAGTGGGGACACAGCAGGGGACACAGCAGGGGACACAGCGGGTCACAGCGGGGGACACAGCGGGACACAGCGGGGGAAACAGAGGTGA
>NW_012308659.1:0-2538 GCF_000151885.1 Dipodomys ordii | reverse complement strand
TCACGCCGTGTCCCGCTGTGTCCCTCTGTATCCCGCTGCGCGTCCCCGCTGTGTCCCGCTGTGTCCCGCTTTGTCCCCCACTGTGTCCCGCAGTGACCCCGCTGTGTCCCGCTGTGTCCCACTGTGTCCCGTGGTGTACCGCTTTGTCCCCCGCTGTGTCCCCGGCTGAGTCTCGCTGTGTCCCCACTGTGTCCTTTCTGTGTCCCCCGCTGTGTCCTGCTCTGTTCCCCACTGTGTCTCCCGTTTTGTCCCCGCTGTGCCCCACTGTGTCCCGCTGTGTCCCGCTGTGTCCCCCACTGTGTCCCGTTGTGTCAACAGCTGTGTACCCCGCTGTGTCCCTGCTGTATCGACGCTGTGTCTCGCTGGGTCCTGCTGTGTCTCTCTCTGTGTTCCCCACTGTGTCCCGCTGTGTCCCCCGCTGTGTCACTCGCTGTGTCCCCCGCTGTGTCCCGCTGTGTCCCGCTGTGTCCCCCGCTGTGTCCTTGCTGTGTCCCCACTGTGTCCCACTGGGTCCAGCTGTGTCCTCTCTTTGTTCCCCGCTCTGTCCCACTGTGTCCCCCGCTGTGTCTCTCGCTGTGTCCTGCTGTGTCCCCAGCTGTGTCCGGCTGTGTCCCGCTGTGTCCCCTGCTGTGTCCTTGCTGTGTCCCCGCTGTGTCCCGCTGTGTCCCGCAGTGTCCGCCGCTGTGTCCCGCTGTGTCCCGCAATGTCCCCAGCTGTGTCCCGCTGTGTCACCGCTGTGTCCCGCTGTGTCCTCGCTGTGTCCCCCGCTGTGTCCCTCTTTCCTTGCTGTGCACCCCGCTGTGTCCCTCTGTGTCCCCGTCTGTGTCCCGCTGTGTCCCCTGCTGTGTCCTCACTGTGTCACGCTGTGTTTCGCTGTGTCCGGCTGTGTCCTCGCTCTGTCTCATTCAGTGTCCAGCTGTGTCCTCCCTGTGTCCCCCGCTGTGTCCCGCTGAGTCCCCTGCTGTGTCCCGCTGTGTCCCGCTGTGTCACGCTCTGTCCCATCTGTGTCCCTCTGTGTCCAGCTCTGTCCCCGTTGTGTGTCCGCTGTGCCCCGCTGTGTAACCTTCTGTGTCCAGCTGTGTCCCCTCTGTGTCCCGCTGTGTCCCTTCTCTGTCCCCCGCTGTCCACCGCTGTGTCCCCCGGCTCTGTCCCGCAGTGTCCCCGCTGTGTCCCGCTGTGTCCTACTGTGTCCCGTGGTGTCCCGCTTTTTCCCCTCTATGTCCCCTGCTGAGTCCCCTCTGTGTCCCCGCTGTGTCCAGCTGTGTCCTCGCTGTGTCCTCCGCTGTCTCCCGCTTTGTCCCACGCTGTGTCCTACTGTGTCCCACTGTGTCCCTGCTGTGTCCCCCGCTGTGTCCCGCTATGTCCCCCACTGTGTCCTGCTGGGTCCCGCTGTGTCCCCGCTGTGTCCCTGCTGTGTCCGGCTGTGTCCCCCGCTGTGTCCCGCTGGGTCCCGCTGTGTCCCCCGCTGTGTCCCGCTGTGTCCCCGCAGGTTCACCGCTGTTTCACGCTGTGTCCTGCTGTGTTCCGTGGTGTCCCGCTTTATTCCCCGCTGTGTCCCGCTGTGTCCACTGCTGGGTCCACGCTGGGTCCCGCTGTTTCCCGCTGTGTCCTCACTTTGTCCCATGCTGTGTTCCTCTGTGTCCTCCCTGTGTCCCCCGCTGTATCCCGCTGTGTCCCCCGCTGTGCCCCGCAGTGTCCCGCTGGGTCCCGCTGGGTCCCCCGCTTTGTCCTGCTGTGTCCCCGCAGTGTCCCCGCTGTGTCCCGCTGTGTCCCACTGTGTCATGTGGTGTCCCGCTTTGTCCCCTGCTATGTCCACTGCTGAGTCCCCTCTGTGTCCCCGCTGTGACCCGCTGTGTCCCCCGCTGTGCCCCGCATGGTCACACTGTGTCCCGCTGTGTCCTCGCTGTATCCTACTGTGTCCCCCCTGTTTCCCCGCTGAGTCCTGCTGTGTCCCGCTGGGTCCCGCTGGGTCCCCCGCTTTCTCCCGCTGTGTCCCCACAGTGTCCCGGCTGTGTCCCGCTGTGTCCCACTGTGTCATGTGGTGTCCCGCTTTGTCCCCCGCTATGTCCACTGCTGAGTCCCCTCTGTGACCCCGCTGTGTCCCCGCTGTGTCCTGCTGTGTCCCGCGCTGTGTCCCGCTGAGTCCCCCGCTGTGTCCCTCACTGTGTCCCCCTCTGTGTCCCGCTATGTCCCGCTGAGTCATCCGCTGTGTCCTTGTTATGTCCCTGCTGGGTCCCGCTGTGTCACCGCTGTGTCCCGGTGTGACCCCGCTCTATAGACACTGTGTACCACTGTGTCCCCCGCTGGGACCCGCTGGGTCCCGATGTGTCCCCCGCTGAGTCCCGCTGTGTCCCCACATGTTCACCGCTGTTTCACGCTGTGTCCTGCTGTGTTCCATAATGACCCGCTTAAACACCCGCTGTGACCCGATGTATCCAATGCTGGGTCCCCGCTGAGTCACAATGTGTCACGCAGTGTCCCGCAGAAATCTATACTATTGACCCAAGCTGTGTTAAACAGTGTTCTCCCTGAGTCCCC
>NW_012308658.1:0-2538 GCF_000151885.1 Dipodomys ordii | reverse complement strand
GCAGAGCAGGAGAAGCAGAAGCAGAAGAAAAAGAATAAGCATAAGAAGAAGAATCAGAGGGAGAAGCAGAAGAAGGAGAAGGAGCAGCAGAAAGAGAAGTAGAAGGAGAATCAGAAGGAGAAGCAGAAGAAGGAGTAGCAGAAGCAGAAGAAGCAGCAGAAGGAGAAGCAGAAGCAGAAAAAGATGCAGAACGAGAAGCAGGAGAAGCAGAAGAAGCAGAAGCAGAAGAAGAAGCAGAAATAGGAGAAGGAGAAGGATAAGGAAGTGCAACAGAAGCAATAGGATAACCAGAAGGAGAAGCAGAATGAGAAGCAGAAAGATACACAGTAGAAGCAGAATAAGCAGGAAAAGCAGAAGCAGAAGAAAGAGAAGAAGAAGAAGAAAAAGAAGAAGAAGAAGAGGAAGAAGAAGAAGAAGCAGCAGCATAAGGAGAAGCATAAGGAGAAGCATAAGGAGAAGCATAATGAGAAGCAGAGAAGCAGAAGCAGGAGAAGCAGAAGCAGAAGAATAAGAATAAGCAAAAGAAGCAGAAGCAGAAGCAGTGGGAGAAGCAGAAGAAGGAGAAGGAGCAGCAGAAGGAGAAGCAGAAGCAGAAAGAGAAGCAGAAACAGAAGGAGAACAAGAAGGAGAATCAGAAGAAGCAGGAGTAGAAGCAGAAAGAGGAGAAGAAGGAGAAGCAGAAGTAGAATCAGAAGAAGAAGAAGCAGAAGAAACAGAAGCAAAAGGAAACAGAAGATGAGAAGAGCAGAAACAGAAGCAGAAGGAGAAGCAGAGCGAAGGGGAAGCAGAAAGAGAAGCAGTAAGAGATTCAGGAGATGCAGATGTTGCAGGAGAAGCACAAGAAGAAGATGGAGAAGGCGAAAGAGAAGGATTAGGAGTAGGAGAAGCAAAAGGATATGCAGAAGCAGAAAGAGACGCAGAAGGAGAAGCAGCACGAGAAGTAGGAGAAGCAGAAGCAGGAGAAGCAGAAGAAACAGAAGACGCAGAAGCAGAATGAGCAGCAGAAGAAGAAATTGAAGCAGAAGCAGAAGGAGAAGCAGAAGCAGAAGGAGAAGCAGAAGAAGGAGAAGGAGAAGAAGAAAGAGAAGCAGAAAGAGAAGCACAACGAGAAGCAGGAGAAGCAGAAGCAGGAGAAGCAGAAGCAGAAGAAACAGAAGGAGAAGAAGCAGAAGAAGAAGAAGAAGCAGAAACAGAAGGAAAAGCAGAAAGAGAAGCAGGAGAAGCAGAAGAAGCAGCAGCAGGAGAAGCAGAAGCAGAAGAAGCTGAAGAAGCAGAAGCAGAACCTGAAGCAGAAGGACAAGCAGGAGAAGCAGAAGAAGCAGAATTTGGAGAAGCAGAAGGAGAAGCAGAAGCAGAAAGAAAAGCAAAAGCAGAAGGAGAAGCAGAAGAAACAGAAGAAGCAGAGGCAGTAGCAGAAGAAGCAGAAGATGCAGAAGCAGAAGGAGAAGCAGAAGTAAAAGGAGAAGAACGAGAAGGAGAAGGAGAAACAGAAGGAGAAGCAGAAAGAAAAGCAGAAGAAGAAGCAGTAGAAGGAAATGCAGCAGGAGAAGCAGAAAGAGCAGCAGAAGGAGTAGCAAGAGATGCATAAACAAGAGAAGCAGAAGCAGAACAAACAGGAGAAGGACAAGAAGCAGAAGCAGTAGGAGAAGCAGAAACAGAAGGAGAAGAAGAAAGAGAAGGAGGGGAAGCAGAAGAAGCAGAAGCAGGAGAAGCAGAAGCATAAGAATCCGAAGAAGCAGAAGCAGAACCTGAAGCAGAATGAGAAGCAGGAGAAGCAGAAGTAGCAGAATTTGGAGAAGCAGAATGAGAAGCTGAAGGAGAAGCAGAAGCGGAAAGAGAATCAAAAGCAGCAGGAGAAGCAGAAGAAACAGAAGAAGCAGAAGCAGTAGCAGTTGCAGCAGAAGCAGAAGGAAAAGCAGAAGGAAAAGCAGAAGAACGAGAAGGAGAAGGAAAAACAGAAGCAGAAGCAGAAGGAGAATCTGAAGGAGAAGCAGAAGAAGCAGAAGGAGAAGCAGAAGCAGAAGAAGCAGCAGAAGGAGAAGAAGAAGCAGAAGAAGATGCAGAAGGAGAAGCTGGAGAAGCAGAAGAAGCAGACGCAGAAGAAGTAGAAATAGGAGAAGGAGAAGGAAGAGCAGCAGAAGCAATAGGAGAAGCATAAGGAGAAGCAGAAGCAGAATAAGAAGCAGAAAGAGAAGCAGTACAAGCAGAAGAAGCAGGAAAACTGAAGCAGAAGAAAGATAAGAAGAAAAAGAAGAAGAAGAGGAAGAAGAAGGAGAAGAAGTAGAAGAAGAAGAAGAAGAAGAAGAAGAAGAAGAAGAAGAAGAAGAAGAAGAAGAAGAAGAAAGAGAAGAAGGAGAAGCATAAGGAGAAGCAGTAGAAGCAGAAGAAGCAGAAGCAGGAGTAGGAGAAGAAAAAGAATAAGCATAAGAAGCAGAATCAGAGGGAGTAGGAGAAGACGGAGAACTAGCAGCAAAAGGAGAAGCATAAGGAGAAGCAGAAGGTGAAGTAGATGCTGTATGGAGTATGCAGGAGAAGCAG
>NW_012308657.1:0-2538 GCF_000151885.1 Dipodomys ordii | reverse complement strand
AATTAGGAGTAGGAGGAGCAGAAGCAGAATAAGAAGCAGAAAGAGAAGCAGAAGAAGAAGCAGAAGGAGAAACAGAAGAAGCAGAAGCAGGAGAAGCAGAAGCAGAATGAGAAGCACAAGAAGGAGAAATTGAAGGAGAAGGAGAAGGAGACGGAGAAGCAGAAGGAGAAGTAGAAGAAGCAGAAGAAGAAAAACAGGAGAAGCAGAAACAGAAGAAGCAGAAGGAGAAGAGCAGAAGCAGAAGGAGAAGCAGAAGGAGAAGCAGAAGAAGCAGAAGCTGAAGCAGAAGAAGAAGAAACAGAAAAAGCAGAAGAAGCAGAAGAAGAAGCAGCAGGAGAAGCAGAAGAAGAAGGAGAAAGAGAAGGATTAGGAGTAGGAGAAACAGAAGGATAAGCAGAAGCAGAAAGAGAAGGAGAATGAGAAGGAGAAGCAGAAGAAGCAGAAGCAGGAGAAGCAGAAGCAGAAGAAACATAGGAAGGAGAAGAAGCAGAAGGAGAAGCAGAAACAGAAGGAAAAGCAGAAAGAGAAGCAGGAGAAGCAGAAGAAGCAGCAGCAGGAGAAGCAGAAGCAGAAGAAGCAGAAGCAGAACCTGAAGCAGAAGGAGAAGCAGGAGAAGCAGAAGAATCAGAATCTGGAGAAGCAGAATGAGAAGCAGAAGGAGAAGCAGAAGCAGAAAGAGAATCAAAAGCAGAAGGAGAAGCAGAGAACAGAGAAGTAGAAGCAGTAGCAGTTGTAGCAGAGCAGTAGGAAAAGCAGAAGAACAAGAAGGAGAAGGAGAAACAGAAGGAGAAGCAGAAGGAGAAGCAGAAAGAGAAGCAGGTAAACAGAAGAAGAAGAAGCAGAAGAAGAATAAGAAGGAGAAGCAGAAGAAGGAGAAGGAGAAGCAGAAGCAGAAAAATACGCAGAAGGAAAAGCAGAAGAAAGAGAAGCAGAAGGAGAAGCAGGAAAAGCAGAAGAAGCAGAAGCAAAAGGAGAAGCAAAAGAAGGAGAAGGAGAAGCAGAGGCAGAAGAAGAAGCATAAGGACAAGCACAAGCAGAAGGAGATGCAGAAGGAGAAGCAGGAGAAGCAGAAGAAACAGAAGCTGAAGGAGAAGCAGAAGTAGGAGAAGGAGAAGGAGGAGAAGCTGAAGCAGAAAGAGAAGCAGAAGCGGAATGAGAAGCAGAAAGAGAAGCAGGAGAAGCACAAGAAGCAGAAGCAGGAGAAGCCGAAAGAGAAGAAGCAGAAGAAGCAGAAACAGAAGCAGAAGTAGAAGCAGAAGCAGAAGGAGAAGCAGCAGAAGAAGTAGAACCAGAAATTCAGGTACTAGAAACAGAAGAAGCAGAAGCAGAAGGAGAAGCAAAAAGAGAAGCAGAAGGAGAAGGAGAAGAAGCAGCAGAAGGAGAAGCAGCAGAAGAAGCAGAAAAACAAGCAGGAGAAGCAGAAGCAGAAAGAGAAGTAAAAGCAGAAGAAGCAGAAGAAGCAGAAGCAGTAGAAGCATAAGAAGCAGAAGCAGGAGAAGCAGAAGCAGAAGAAAAAGAAGAAGCATAAGAAGCAGAAGCAGAAGCAGAGGGAGAAACAGAAGAAGGAGAAGGAGCAGCAGAAGGTGAAGCAGAAGGAGATGAAGAAGCAGAAAGAGAAGCAGAAAGAGAACCAGAAGAAGCAGAAGCAGAAAGAGAAGCAGAAGAAGGAGAAGGAGAAGCAGAAGCAGAGGAAAGGAAGGAGAAGCAGAAGAAGCAGAAGCGGGAGAAGCAGAAGAAGAAAAAGAAGAAACAGAAGAAGGAGAAGGAGCAGAAGGAGAAGCAGAAGCAGAAGGAGAAGCAGAAAGAGAAGCAGAAGAAGCAGTAGCAGGAGAAGCAGAAGCAGAAGAAACAGAAGAAGCCGAAGAAGCAGAAGCAGGACCTGAAGCAGAAGAAACAGAACAAGCAGAAGAAGCAGAAGCAGAAGCAGAACGAGAAGCAGAAGAAGAGGAAGGAGAAGGAGAAAGAGAAGGATTAGGAGTAGGAAGAGCAGAAGGAGAATCAGAAGCAGAACGAGAAGCAGAAGGAGCAGCAGAAGGAGAAGCAGAAGGAGAAGCAGAAGAAGAAGAAGCAGAAGCAGAATAAGCAGCAGAAGGAGAAGCAGAACCAGAAGAAGATGCAGAAGGAGAAGCAGGAGAAGCAGAAGAAGCAAAAGCAGGAAAAGCAGAAGTAGGAGAAAGAGAAGGAGAAGGAAGGGCAGCAGAAGGAATAGGAGAAGCAGAAGGAGAAGCAGAAGCAGAATGAGAACCAGTAGAAGCAGAAGAAGCATGAAAAGCAGAAGCAGACGAAAGAGAAGAAGAAGAAGAAGAAGAAGAAGAAGAAGAAGAAGAAGAAGAAGAAGAAGAAGAAGAAGAAGAAGAAGAAGAAGAAGAAGAAGAAGAAGAAGAAGAGAGAGAGATGAGAGAGAGAGAGAGAGGGAGAAGCATAAGGAGAGCATAAGGAGAGCAGAAGAAGCAGAAGCAGGAGAAGCAGAGATAAAAATAAGCAAATGAAGCAGAGCAGAGCAGACGAGAGCAGAGAGAGGAGGAGAAGGAGAAGAGA